>NC_132797.1:29845000-30145000 GCF_048594095.1 Paramormyrops kingsleyae | reverse complement strand
GATGAAGATTTTGAGATTCGACTTGTGATGTAATTGACAAGTGTACACAGAGTATATTTATAAATGACGATGATTTACCCTTCATTTTTGGTTCTCCACAAACTTAAGTCCCAGGCCCTGTTGTGTTCGTAACAATTACAGAAATGCCACCAAGAAGATCCACTTTTGAGACAAAGTATCAGTGGGATGAGATGGGTCCACTCTGTGCTGGTGGCAGTCGTACAATACAGTGTAAGTCAGAACATGGCAAATGGTTGAGTTTTCTACGACTGGGGTCACGTTAAGGCAGTTAAAGCCTCCAGTCATCTTCCTGGGCTACTGGAGAAATCCACCATACTGGTATCATGTCCCACTCCAGGCTGTGTCCGCTGGCACATCGCAGTGTCACGTGTTACTCCAAGGCTATGTGATTGTTCCGCAAGTGACATGCAGGCAGTTTTACTTCCCTACCTGTCCATGCGCTGCCACTCTGTCCAGCCACGGCATAAAACAACAGCCGAGGGCGTCTAACATCAACGTGGTAACCTCAATGCATTTACGATTAAAAACTGCATCCATTTATGCAGTGAGGGACACGGCTCTCTCTCTGTTTGCTGATTATAAGACTGAGAGAGGTTGTCATGGAGACTGACCCAGGGAAAAAAGAAAGTGTTCATAGCGTTGACCTTTTTTTCAGGGGGGGTTGCTCTGGGGGCTTCAGCTCCTCTCAGTGTAGAGCAGGGCGGAGAACACAGCGCATTGTTCCAGAGTTCATCAGTTCCATTGTTATGATGCCGTGGCCCGTCCTGACAAGGCGGGATCCGCAAGCGTCCACCGTGTGTATCCATGCCAGAGAAGGGGCGGCCCACCCACCCCCTGGGTCACAGTGCACCGCGCTCGGATCTGAAGGCCCCGTCACCCCTCCCCCCCCAACTCTGCCTCTAGCATATACCATGTACAGTTCAATTATTAAAAGCATGTCTCCCAGGTAGACCCAGGTGGAGTCAGAGGGCCTTGTTTTGTAGTCATTAAAATTAAAGCTTGTTTATATTACTGAAGCCGTTTGCATTGGTTTTGCGTACGTAGCAGTGATTTGAAGGCACCCTACCTTTGCCTCACTGTATCTGATAGGCTGTGACGCCAGCTTACCATGGGGAGAAGCTTTGACTAATAAGAAATTCAAATGAACCCATAAATACTGACTTCATGACCGTACCTCGGAGATTGACTGTTTTAAATAGCAGTCCTCACAGCATATGGGTCCGTGGCTCTGCCATAACAAACAGAGCGTTTGAAGTGCTCCTCGGAGAGTATACACCAACTTATACACTCTACCACTACGGACCGCTGCTTAATTAAGCCAGATATATATGTGTAAAAGACTATCAGCCATCAGTGTTTTTAATAGTAATTTTTTTAGGTTGTACATCAGCATGAATATTTATATTGTGAGAATTATAATTGGCAACGTAGACTTACAATGGCTGTGTTTCTCACTTGAAGGCTTTGTATGTTTTCAGTGTTGCGTTTCCATTTGGTCGACATCAGTTTCTTCCTCAACACCATAGTGTGTGTGTGTGTGTGGATTAGGTTTATATTACATGGTGGGGACGAAATGTCCCCCACAATGTAAAAAATACCTATTATTTTGATGTTGTGTTGTGGGGACCATTTTTCAGGTCCCCACAAAGATCTATGAATAAAATCAAAAATGCCAGGTCTTGTAATTTGTTTGGCTACTTATGGTTAAGGTTAGGGCTGAGTAGGGGTTACGGTCATCATGTTGCGATTAGAACGTTCCCGAAAGAAATGAATGAAGAGTCCCCACAAAGATATAATTACAAGCCTGTGGGTGTGTGTGGGTGTTTGTGGGTCCCACCAAGGGGAGAACCCCCAGCTTGTCCTGTGACTCTGTACCACATGCTCACCTGAGATCCCATGATACTTCTGGACACTCCAATAGATCCGTTTTGCATAACAGACTTTGTGTTTAGCTGGTGATCCACACATAGCTCATAGCAATTATTAAATTTCACAATTATTGTTAATTAAATTAACAGTGGGTAGTGTGGTGCTTAAGTGATGGGGAAAGTCATTAGTTCACGTTTCAGGGGGGAATCTTCTGTTGTACCCTTGAGCGAATTCTTAACCTGAATTTTTGTTGTAAGATATCTTACTGTCCATGTTTAATGAGGTTTAATGCATGGAAGAGATGACAGCAATAAAATACTGATAACAATGCTGACACATTAACGTGGAAGGTTACGTGACTAAATTATATGCAGGTTGGGTTGCATAAAAGACCCATGACCAAACAAGAGTACAACTGCACTGCATGTACTCTTACTCTGTTAATTTATAGTCATAGTCAGAGTAAGGAATGCCAGGACCCAAAATGTGCGCCCATGGCACAGTAATGTCTGCATGTCTGTGTTTTCTCCACAGTTTTTGTCCAGGCGAGCAAACTACAGCAGCACATCTTCTCCGCCCACGGGCAGGAGGACAAGATCTATGACTGCTCCCAGTGCCCCCAGAAGTTCTTCTTTCAGACAGAGCTACAGGTGAGCCATAGGCGGGGAGGGGGGGGGGGCATGCTGCTGTATCTGTCGCAACCGCCCTGCTGGGAGAACGGGGACTGCAGGAGTCATGAATCCGTGATGTGAAATCAAAAAACCCTACACTCAATATTGCAATGGCAGTGCTGCTGGCCAACGTTCAAAGGGCACACATTCATTCATTTATTTATGCGTTTATTTAGTTTCTGAATCAGCTACTCACCCATTAGGGATCAGGGGATGAGGGTGTCATTTAAATTTCCTTGTGATTTGTCTTGTTGAGTTACACCTGCTGGAGTCCGGGCAGACAGGCTGCCATCCCTCGCCATATGATCATAGGGTGCTTTCTGATTGGTGGGTTCTTCTTTGAAATCTGCAATGCCCTTCCATCTCATAATATGAAACGCAAACTCCCTGCCATTAATGATTGACCGCAAATGGATCTCTGCATCACCTCATGTTCATCTCATCGAGAACGACGTGAGATCCTGTTACCTTACAGCCATCTCCGAGGGGCAACGCTTCGTTAAAATTGTTTATCCAGCCAGACGCCAAACTTCTATATCTATTGGCACTGGATCGGCGGCTTTATCTGTGCAGGAACCGCGCGTGTGCGGGGCAGATTAACGCTGAAAACCACCTGCGCAGCGCCGATAGCACAGAGAGCTCCAGTTCTTGCTAATTGTGTGCTGTTCACATCATAATTCAGATGCCAGACATTGAACTATTAGCTGCCAGGAGCAAGGTTAGCACCGCCGATAACATCACGGCTGTTTGTTAGTCTATGTGTGGCGGAGACCATCAGAATGCAGACGGCGAAGGTCGGCATGGAGGCAGCAGGCGGCGTGTATTTACATCCGGCATGTAATATAACCATGCAGCCTTGCTTAGATAAAACATACTGTATCTTCCAGGATCTAAATGGGAAGGGAGAAGGGCGTGCCACAACTTTTTAATCAATCTGTCAGTCCAACTAAAGCTAGTAAAAACTGAGGAAGACAAAACTTGGTGGATGCTCCCCTCAGTGTTATAACTCTGGCATCTGCAGGTATTGTTTTATCCATGCTTATATTTATTTCACACTTCATGAATGTGCTCAGGAAGAGGGGCCATGAAAGATGCATGGCTTTTCCTGCGTAGGTTAGCAGAGGAGCACAGGCCGGGGAAATAGTAATCGTTATATTCTACACGCACGTCGGCGGCAGCACGTCCGCCGCACACCAAAGCAGCAAGAGCACCAAGCTAGCTGTCAGCTCGAATTTCTCCCATAGACAACAGAGAGGGTCTAACAAGCAGGCCTTTCAAGTTCAGACCAGGGGGCCTTCCTGAAAACCGGGCCTGCCACTGCCTACCAGTGCGGGGTCTGGGACAATCTGCATAGCCCTTCCTCCTGATTGACCAAGGCGTCACGCCAGCCACAACCTTGTCTTGTACCCATTTGGACACGTGCTTCCTCCATGTACAGGATCAGACTGGCACACCTGTCAGAAACCGTCGGGATATCACTCAATCCTCTTCCATCAAAGGCATGTGGTGTGATGCTGAGCTGTGTTTGGGGGGGGGGGGGCATAGGGTGGGATACCACCATTGCAGGGGTCCAAAAAATTGAACGCCGTGCGAGCCAGAAGTCGTCTTGCATTTTTATTTGTGCTCCCCTCAGTCTAGGAGGTGAAGGATCAGTGTCAAGCGGGGCCCACGGTTGCCAGGTGGGGGGGTAGGGGGTGGGGGGCAGAGGTGATATTTTATTAATTTGGCACTGAGGTTCTGGATTCGGAAGCCCTTGACAAAGCCTGTGACAGGTGAGAGGCCCCCAGCCAACCAGACACCCCCCTCCACCCTCAAGCCAAATTCTTCCCGGCAAGAAGCTGACTAATTCCGGTCGGTGTTGCTGGGTGGACAATAGGAGTGCCTACCCCTAATCAGCCCTCCAAGGACCCCGCTGGCTGCCCCCCAGCCCCCAGTCTGATTGAATAACTCCCTGGCCTCCACCCCCCCAGGCTCCACTCAACAACAGAGCGCCAGTGTTGGGGGGATCCAGGGAGAAGCAATCTCTTGTAGACTGGCACTGAAGTGAGATCCAAACTAGTGTTTCCAACCCTCGGGGGGGGGGGGGGGGGCTGTACACTGAAAGATAGATGGAGTGCAGATATTTTATGAGAAGCTGTCAGGAGTGGAATGCAGTAAATGTTTCAGGAACTGAGTTTAGCCCAACTTCAGACTGCGAGGGGGGTGGTGTTCGGTGAACCTCAGCCCCATCTTCTGTAGCTCCAATAGCTTCATTAGCATCTAATTTGTGCCATTATCCACTGTCCCTCTTAGTTATCCTCACATTTGGTGGCTCTTCAGTCTCTGCGCATCCTGAAGACGAATCCACTCTGTTGGAGCTTAAATATTTATAGCGACAGAATGAATAGAAATACTCTGTTCCAGGCCTCCAGCCGACCAGACAGTTAAAAGTGTGACTTCAGGTTGGCACGTCGTCGTGTTGAGCCCCTGGGGTCGCACGTGTATCCATGCGTGATTGGTGGTTCATCTAAGGAGCACCCGGGCTCATTCATGGAGTCGTGCAAAGCCTGTGAGGTGCTGCAGTAAGAGAAGCTTCTGAAGCCGCTTGAAGGGATGTTGAGGAGCTCTGCCTGCTGGAGATGAGAATCTCCACAGCCCAGACTTCACAGCCAAATATGTTCCCCTTAAACCCCGAGCTGAACGAGCATGTTCAGGATGGGACCTCTGGCCTCATCTGTAATAAGAGTATTTTAAAAATGGTCTCGACACCCTGCTATTCCAAGAACCTGAGAGGGGTCCTACACCCACTCAAAGGGAGACAGACTCAGCTGATTGTTCTCAGTAATTATCTCCTGCAGCTCACCTGACCAAAAAAAGTCCTCTCAGAATGAACTCTCGCAATGTGACTCATTTTTGCTTTTATTAATCTCTTATTCTTGGCATTATTTTAGTCTTCGTGAGGCATCCCAGACTTCCTGTGTGCTCTACAATGACACGATTTCAGTCCTCGCTCTTCTCCCCGAGGGCTATCCTGATAAGTTTTACAGTCCCTCAGATAAATGTCTTAAGCGAGCCCGTGCGGACCTCCTTGAGAGCCTTCCAGAACTTAATAGCGTATATACTTTATCCTTGCAACAAAGGACCCCGAGAAAGGATAGTAGAATTTCTCATCATGCCATTTAGCAATTCATTACTTTAATTATGGGATATTTCATTTTTCATCGTAAGGATTTGATTGGCGGCTGAATGGGAGAGGAGCAGCTCCTGGGAGGGTTAGGGACTTGTCTGCCCCCAGTCATGTAGTTGGTGGTGTGAACCCTTAGCCGGTTAGACATTCGTGGGTGTGAGTGAGAGACACCAAGACTGGGGGGTGATAAGGTCACTGTAGCGTCATTGTCCGGCTGTGCACTCGTCTAATACGTTTTTCTTATTTTTCTTCATTCAGAATTTCTTTTTCATTGTTTAACGGTCCGTGTTAAGCCCTGTCCAGTGACACGGCTTGCTGCTCTGCTGTGCCACGGAAACATGCTTTATCTTGGCCACTCTGTCAAAACAGGCCGCTCAGCTGCTGTTTTATTCTTCCATATTAGTGCTAGTTGTTTTTCAGTTTGTCTGTTTCTTTTTCTTTTTATAACATGGACATTTGTAGGGTAACCTCGAAGAGACACAGACTTCCGCCATCGCGACCTGGTCAAAATCCACTACCGCTCTCGGCTCATTCCCGGTAAATTGAACAGGCTGGTACAGACATCCGGCTGTTATCACCGCTGGGGAGGGAGATGTGCGTTTGCTGCAGGATAAGCTTTATGCTGCTCCAATTTGCCAGGGCTTCAAACTGAAAAGAAAACCATTACAGACATATTTTCACAGCTATGTAGGCACTGGTGGGACTATTCGCTCTAGGTTTTAAGTCCCCCCACCGAATCCCATCCTTTAGATGTCCCGAAGGATTGCAGATCATATGGCACACAATAGCATTTTCATTTTTTAATCATCCGTCGCTTTGAACACCTTATCCCGTGGAATGCCGAGACCTGTCCACTGTGACTGCGCTGCTGTCTTTGAAACCGTTTTAAAAAATTACTTTGCCGCTTCTCATTTGTCGCCCCCAGTCGTCGGGAGCAGAGTCTGAAGTCATTGCATAGGTTAGGCTCTAAATTAAAGCATGGAAGATACCCCAGTCGAGGGAAAATCCTGTTAATATTTAAGATTATTTATAACGACACACGACTGCATGGTTGCTGTAAATATTTCCACGGTGTTCTTTAGAAGTAAACAAACAGCTTGAAAGAGACGTTTGGATGAACAGCGGTTGTCCCGTTGCCGTGCCGATGATCTGCGCGCGTCGGTGCGCTCCGAGACGACATGACAGGCCTGCGATCCTGCGAGGGCTCCGTCTGCGTGCGTGTTCGTGTGCGCGCGTGCCCGTGTGCCGATTCCCTCCTGGAGTCTGATTTGTGTACGTGAGCGTGTTATCTGGGGGGAGACGTGACAAATACTCCCACTAGTCCTTCAGAAGCCCTCTGTTCTCCTCGTGTTTGTACTGAAGGGAAAATGGGAGCTACAGCATCGGATGCGACTTTGTTCACGGTTTTGCGGAGGAAAAACCAAACAAACAGGAGGCTGTACGGCGTCACTCTGCTCCATCTGAGGCGCCATACTTTTTATTGAACTTTTCGAAACTTCGAGGAAATGTGTCATTCCTAGTGATCGTCGGGCCGATCTGATAGGTAATCAACAGCCGGCTGGCTAGTTGCAATTCATTCTCTAGGGTTATCGCAGATCATCAGCTGTTAGCTTTGCTGCAGTGCCCGTCAACTCCCTGAAGAATTCGGCATGCAATTTGCTGTGCGACACGCTGGGGTAAAGAAAAACACCCAAGGCTGATGGAAACGATGGCATTAAGCATCCTATTTCATACCATCATCCATTCTGAAAACGGCGTTACCCATAAACATGCAAATGGCTACACGGGGGAGCGGTCGCATTTGTGACAGAGAAGCAGTGTGTGTGTGTGTGTGTGTGTGTGTGTGTGTGCACGTGGGTTGGCCGAGGTAGAGAAACCATTGGCTATCTCAGATAAATTTTTCAGAACGTCAGAATAGTTCCCACAATTCCTGCCTCGCGCTCTGTGACGCGTTCTGTTGCCTGTGGTAGAGGCTTTGGGTTCAGCATAACATGCAATATGTCACAATCCTGACACCTGCAAATGCATTAGAATGTAGCGCGATACATTTTTATTAGTTTGTTAATAGTATCCGTGAGTTATATGACAAAGGGAGGATTAAGTCGAACTTAGAGTATGGTAACCTTTCCACGTATCCAAGTAAGCCTTTCGACAGGGAGTATTGGAGTGGGACGACAGTTGGCGCCATGCATCCACTGGGGGTAGGGGGCGGATGGAGGATGCCTGCAGTCACTCATATAAGAGGGGGTGTTTGAGATGAAGAGTCCCGTGGACTCAGTTTCCCGCCCTGTAGTAGGTAGAGCAGGTCTCCCACCCCCCACCCCCCGCCTAATTATAAAACGTAGCCTGGGGCGTGTTCCTGGTGAAGGTCCATCCCCTGGTAAGATGGCCCCCCCAGAGAAGCCTCTGAGGATGTGATTAATTATGAAGTTTATTCATAGCGTTCTTTTACGATGGCGAGCCTCTACTCGTTGACCACACCTTAGAAGGTGGGTTTTGATGGGGGTGTGTCCAAGGTACTTTCTGAATGCCCCCAACCCCCAGCATCAGCCTTTGTACTAATGAGCTCTTTAATAAGAGTGCAAAAGGTGACTTGCATTAATCAAGTGGCAGGATTATTGTGAGAAGCGTTAAGGCAAGGTTCACTTATCAGCGGAGACACTTTCACCGGTCTCACAAGTGGGCAACTAACAGAGCATGCCTCCCCTGCACCTCGGCGGTGTCCGTCTGGAAACCCCGACCCAAAAAAAAAACGGCAAGAAAACGGAGAGGCGAGAGGAAGCAGAATGGCGGAGGATGAATGAGCCCAGAAATGCAGGGAGAGGGTGGACGAGCGAGGGAGCTGGCGGTTTGAGTGAGAGAGATTGGGGGGGTGGGGGCGAGTGGGTGCGGAGGGGCGGATTTGAAAGCCACCTTGTTCTCATTACCGGAGGGGTGGTCCGCACCCTGCGGGCACATAAACAATGGGCCCAATAGGGTTGAGGCGGCCAGTGCCCCGGCACCCTGCGGACCCCCCAGCCCTGCCTTGACAGCTCGGGGCTGCGGGAGGCCACGCAGCTGGCTCTCGCCTTGTCCCTGCCAGCAGGTAGCTCTCTCGCACGCTGCCTCGGAAGAAAAGCCCTCAGACGGGGGGTGGGCGTTAAGAAGCAGGCATGCCTGTGACACGAGGCTGGGGGGGGCGTCAATTTAAAGACAGTGTCTCGAAATAGAATGTATTTGTATTTTTCCATCTAAACCCATTTAGCCGTACAGCTGGGCCCGCATGCTCTGATCGCTACTGTTGCGTTTTGTCAAATTTCCGTCGTCACCAGAAAAGGTCTTTCGCCTTCTCTCCTGGCCAAGTCACTGCTAAATATTTCTTTTGTTTAGACTTTTTGCACTGAGCACTTGGCTCGACTCGCGGCCTTTTTTTCCCCTCCAATGTACCGTCAGTCAAAGCAGAATCTCTTTTTTTATTGCATTTTCCCCTTTCGCAGAAGGGAGTCGGCATGCTTGTTAAACAACTGATAACCACTGGAGACAGTGACAAAAATATGTCAGGATTCAGCAACTGTTTTTTTTTCCTTTTTCCTACAGTAGTCCTCTGTTGAAATATGAAAGCGCGTTTGTCTGAAGGGTGGGGGCAGGGGAGGGCGGGGAGGGGAGGGGAGGGGAGGGCGGGCCCAACAGCAGGGTTTGATTGACAGGGGGTTATTTGGATACCTCGATCATCCCTCCGCAGCACAACCATCAGTGGCACCCAGGGGCATCTGATTATTCCAACCGTTTAAGGAACCAGGTTCCATAGTGCCTCCGCCAGAGGACACAAGAGTGTACATTTAGTGGAGACCACTTTAGAACAGTGCTGGGAAAATATATATATAAAAAAGATGAAGAGTTTCAGGACTCGGAAGTGAGCGGAAGAGTGCGGAAAACGTGAAATCCATCAGCCTCACAGGGAAGGATAAATGAACAAATTAAGTGTGCTGTATTTTAGAAGCATGTCCCTGGATGACACAGACACGGTGGACATTGCAAGTCAATTTAAAAGGAAGAGGCCACAGCCAGAAGAGATTGCACGTTGCCAGCCGTTTCCAGGTTGTTTTAGTTATGCTCGAAAAGCTGAAGACCCCCCTGACATATTGAAAATCAAAACCTAACGCCGGCATCCCGCTTCATTGTTTTCCCCTGCCTCCACTGAACATGCTGGCTGGCGTGTGGTTTGTCTCAGGCTTCGGCCTATAGCTTTCTTGCCTTCTTGAAAGAGAGAGCAAGGGAGCAAGAGGAAAAACATGCACTTGGCCAGAAATTCCTTTATTGCGATATCCGGAATGTTACCTGTTGTTCCAGTAACCCTTTGTGGTTCCCTGCGGCTTCTTGCCCATTCCAGGAAGCCTGTGGGGAAATTCAGAATTTTTCCTGCTTCCCCAACCCCCCCCCCCGCCCACCTCAGCTCTACCACCCTACACCCCCCCGGGCACAGTACGTCCATGGCTCCCCCGGGGATAGTACTTCAAACATGCCGGTCAGTTTCCAAGGAGACCGAGCCGGCTGTTGCAAAAACAAAAGACGGGGCCGTTCCTCACACAGGGCCTGATAAGTGTTGACTGTGTCAAATGCATGCAGTTTTTTTTTCCCCCCTCTCCCTCTCCTCCTTCTTCTTCTGGAGCCAAACTGGACAGCGGGGTCCCCTGGCACTTCGCCAGATCAGGAAGGAATTCCACCCCCAGACGACCGGCAGCACTCTGGATATCTCCCCTTGCACTCATCTTTGGGCTGAGTTAATACTGGCCCTGCTTCAGACGCCAGAACCCCTCAACCTGAAACAGTTCTGTTTTTCCACCCAACCTTGAAAATATCCTATGGCAGGGCTTCTAAAGGTAGCACAGAGTACAGGACACTGGTCCTGCCTTATTGTCACTTCTCGGACTGTTTACACAACCAAAAGGGGAAAGCAAGTCAGTTGTTTTATCATTGAACATGGCTGTTCTCAGACAGAATAGAGAATTGTCTAGAGAAAACAAGAATTACAAACAAGTGTACCCTAGCAGACAAGTACCCCAGACCAGTCCCCAAAAAGTGCACAAAGGGCTCAGCAAAATGGCCAGGAAGAAAATATGAGCAGTGTCGTTAGACCAGCTTAATGAGCAACCCAAGAAAGCAGGCTGATCAAAGAGAAATCAACCTTGTCCTTTAACTCTGCTGAGCTGAAAATGTTCAGGAGAAGGTGCGTTACCCATTTATTTTCAATCAAACAGTCATTGCATTTTCTCTGGCATTGTGCTGCTATGCCTTAATTAAAATCTTGACTGATGACTCTGAATAAATTTGGGTTTCTAAGTTTCTGTGCACAGAATGCAAATGAGCCTGTGATCTGACAATGATTACCACCCCTCTGCAGTAAAGGGTTCAGCTGCGAGTCGGTCCAGACATGCACCTGAATTCACCCCCAAGAGCTGCAGAAACCTTTCAGAAAAGTCACACTGAATGACTGAAATCAAAATTCATTAGTACTTAATCGAGCAGGCTTTAAATTCCTGCTATAAAGAAACCCAGAGCCACGGTGGTTTTGTGGCTTTTTGTACCTTTGTACTCTTTTGCATCCAATGAATGATTACGTTGATTGGTTGCCTAGGTGATCACGTTTATATCAACTCCAGGGATACTCCTGAAATCACCCCGTGCATTTGAGAAAGGGAGCCTTGAAAACGTTGCCCACGGCATTCCCTAAAGGTAACGTGACCTCCGTTAAACCCAGTGAAAATCCCTAAAAAGAATTCACGCTTGTCACTGTGCTGCCCCACAGATGTGGAAATACGACCTTGATTATAATGTGCACCCCCTGCCTTTTTTCCCCAAAAAAATGTCTCACATGTGCTGAGATGCATGTCTTCACCACTGCTCTGGAGAACTCCCTGAAGAACAGTTTCAAATTCCCTTCAAAGGTTACTGTATTGGATTTCGGACACTCAATAAGGCCCCAATAATCTTGTCTCTGTAATTCATTTTTAGTCCTATAAAGTCATGCCATCTTTTCATGACTAGATTTAATACTCCAGAAATCAACCAAAAAACATCCCAACTCTTCATTTCTATTTTCTGCATAATGGCAGCCAGTCCATGGATTTTGAAAGCATCTTCAGTAGGTTTCAGTCTGACTTTTAGTGCTGTTCTTGGTTGTATGGTTTGTGTGTGTTGCATTGCAGGAGATGCTGCTGATTGTTTAATGTATTATTGGTCTGATTCACCATGTAGCAAGGAATACCAGGTGTACACTGATGCATTAGGAGAAGACGTTATGTTTCAGATCCTGAGTGATCTGTCCGGCAGTCTCACAACTTAACTTCTCGAGACAGGTATTTGCATAGTCATAAATTATTCAGGATTAAGCCGCAGCATGCAAATGAGACCACTGAATACGCAAATGAGAGCAAGGAGAGGCCGCCGGTAGGTAGCAATGCGTGAATTAGCATCAAGGGCTGCTAAAGGCTCATAAGATTGTCTTGTTAGGTTGAGTTATACAATATGGGTGAGAAGAGGATACAGGACGGTGTGGGAGACTGTTGAGAAGCAATGCTTGTTTGATGGAAAATTGCATCCTCAAGTGTGTGGATAGGGGTTAGAATTGACTGCGAGGCCTCCCTTCCTCACTTAACAGCGCTATGAGTTTGTGGTCAGGCTCAAGACAAAGCCCATTGTGTTTGCTGCACAAGGAATATAGCTGGCTTTCTTGATGAGAGCAGGCTATGGTCTCAGATGTGGCTGCATTCTCTGGAGGGTATGGGGGGGTACCGCTCTGCACTGACTGAATCATTCTCTTTTATTGCTGGTCATCCAAGACCGGAATGTGCTCTTGCTGTCCTGGGAAACTTTATCAGAGTCGCCTTGGTTACAGATCCTGTTAGCCTTGGGTGTGGACTGTGGTGTGTCCAGTAAGAGCCTCTCACAGATGGCTTCCATGTCCCCAGGGTGAGGTATCAGTGCCAGATAAGACAAAACGACGACATCCAGAGAATTCCTGTGGCAAGGTCCCAAGGCTTCTGTGTGGTCTGTAGGGCATGACATGGGCTGAGGCAGGAAAGCAGCTGTAGCATGACCTTTGGAATGATGTGCCACGAGACTGGCTGAAGCCAACCTGTGAAAACAGACACGAAGCTGAGGACCAAGGTGCTCTGTGTGCTTCTCTCACGCACCCTTTGTTTCCATTTTGCAGGCCCAGATGTGCTGTGCAAGGATTGGATTTGCATCCAAACTGTCAAATTTACCATCTTTAACTCTGTTTAATTGAGGATTTTTTAAAATGTGTATGGAGTTGGTGTGTGTTTTTTTTACCATCCTAAGTAGAGCTCTGCTTCACATCATGTGGTATCGTCAGCAGCTGTGTTTTATTTCATGTTTTATTTTCGATTGCCTCAGAAATCAAGGTAAACCTTCCCTTGTTTTGATGTCTCTTGTTGCAGTAACATGGGAGGGATTCCATGGTTTACTCAGTGCCTGATACATTTGGGGGTGTCTGTGTGTCAACAGGAATTAAAACAACCTGAACAGAGCAATGTTATAAATGACTTCTTTCACACTTTGGCCTTCTCCAAGGCTGCACTTTGTACTTAAAGCTACATTATACGACTGCACCTGTTGCGATTTGCATGGCTTCCGGGGAGATGCTGCAATATGATGTAATCTAATGAAAGTCTAGGTAACCGCTGCAGTTATCTGATAAAGGGAGGCTGGACTGCTGTGTCTGTGACTGCCATTGATTCGAAGGAATGCCAGGTTCATATAAAAAAAAAAAATTCTGATGGTGCCTTTTATCTTAAGTTGTTGCTGGTGAAAAGTAGGACTGGAATCCATGTGGTTGCACCACACAGACCAAAAGGCATCAGCAGGAATCGATAGATCACAAAAAGTGAACGACTGAGAAAATGAATTGAAAGCAGACGACTCATCTGTCTGACAGTCACAAATAGAAGACAAAATGGTTCTTTCCCACCTCAGGGCCATGCACTTGACTACACGGGCAAGGCTATGTTAGGAGTCGTCAGCACAGGCCACTAAGGGGGAGGATAGCAAGCCACCACTTCACACCAAATCCAGGTCGTGGTAGCACTCTGGGAGTGCCGGGGGTTGATGTGAGAGTGGCTCCTCTGTGGGGCACAGAGAGCTCGTACCGTTCTGCAACCCCCATACCCCCCAATCATACCACGGCTTTCAGCCCATAGAGACCCAGCATGGGGGGGAATGTGGCTCTGCAGGACCCACCTGCCACTGAGAGCATGGCGACCGCACAGCCGGATACCATGCGAAATGTGGAGCACATCCTCCGGTCCCAGCTGAGGCCTAAAATTACCCAGCACCCTGCCCCCCTTCCCTCCCAGCTCTCCCGGCCTGCTCATTTCCCTCCTTCTTTTGTTTCTTGATTTTACATTATGACAGATGTGCATCGGTTTACTGGGCACAAAATAGGATCAGAGGCCTTGCTTATTGGGTAATGCCTGAGTTTACCTTCTAGGACACCCTAAATCCGATGTTAAACCATAAAAAGGAACACGTCTCCATCAGGTCAGTCTTTTTTTAACAGTTTGGATGCAGAACCAAGCTATGTCTTTCTAACTGCTAACAGTGCAAAAAAATGCTGAAATTTCTGATGTTATAGTACACAAATACGACTGTTAACAATGTTACAGTACACAAATATTACAATACACAGTGTTACAGTACACAAATACTATAGTACCCAAATACGACAGTAAACAATATTACAGTACACAGTGTTACACAGAGTGTGTTACTGTTTACAAGTATTAATACAGTGTTACAGTACGCAAATAATACAAAGCAATATTACTGTGCACAGTGTTACTAGTAAATAAGTCAAATTTATTTTTACAGTGTTACAATCCACCAGCATTAATGCGGGGTTACAATGCACAAATATTGCAATGCAAAAATACAGAAAACAATGTTACATACAGTGTTACCATATACAAATGCTAATATACAAATGTTAGAGTACACAAATTTACTGCAGTAAAGAATGTTACAGCACACAAATATTATACTATGCAGTGTTACATTACACAAATCCTACTTTAAACTGCACTGCCAAGGTGCAAAATGACAGAACAGGCAGGCCTCACTCTTCCAGGTTTAGGTCCATATGCATATTTTACACACAGATTCTTTGGTACATGAACCTGCCGCCGAGCGGCAGCAAACTGAGCCGAATACTGGTGCCTCATTAGGTTATAGGGCATCACCTGCGTTGACGGGGTACTTTCATGCATCTAGTTTTGTCCTGGGGGGGAGCGATGACCCAGGGACACATCTCATGAGCTACGGCGGTCTGTCTCAGCCCCAAAGCCAGCAACGCCACACTGGGTGCAGGGCAGACAAAAGGCACAGGAGACAAAAGGACAGGGAGCTGGAGCGGGGAGGCACCGGGAGTGTGTGAGGGTGACTCAAGGACAAGCGCGGCAGACGGCATGGAGCGCAAACGTCACCCTCTTAAAAAACAAATTGCAGGTAGAAATGAATGCATCGACTGCAACTAAATCCTGCGCTTCTGATCATCGCAATAGACACCGCGGTGGGGGTGGGGGGCCATCCGGCAGTCCGCAAAAGTCCTTTTAATGCCGTCCTTGAAAATACCTTCTCTAAGAAATTCCTCTAATGTTTAGGGAGAAGGTGGAATGCGCTGGATGTCAGCTGAATCCCAGAGGGCTCTATTTTGTACTCTAATAGCTGTTACGAGCCCACATTATATCCAAGGAGTCATTTTCCTTGGGGGGGCTCTCCTCGCTCCGTGTCAATATTCTGGCATTTGAAGTCACATACAGTATGTGCTTCTGGGAGTCGCCCAGGAGCCAGGCAGACTCGTAATGGCCTGCATTCATTAATAAGGCTGCTGCTTTTGTCCCACTGCCTCTCCATCCCCATTGCCCACAACAGGGAAGCCTGGGCAGTCCTGGGGGGCCGCCTCCCAGACACACTTAAAGAAGCTTTATTTTTGACTGGTGAAGTCGCTGGCACATCTCAAGCCGCCATGACCGTAATGCCGGCCTCCTCCCAGTCACCTCGCTGGGGTCGGGGATCCATTCGGGTCAAAAGGCTTATTATCCTGCCTGTCGGAAACCAATTGCCTCACTAAAAAAGAAACGCACCAAGGTCTTTAAGTCCTCGGCGCCGGTGTAGAATGCATCGAGTGAATCGAGTGTCTGTGTCTTCTGGTTTTATTTTTTTCTCCGTTGACGTGTCTGTAAAGACATATAATGCAACCCCCCCCCCCACCACCACCACCACCATCACCATGCAGCCAATAGCCAATTGGCTGCACACCTGGGGAAAGGTGGACCATATTTGGACTTTGTCTCAGACAGGTACACGGAGCCCCACACCGTCGAACGAGTCCTGGAGATGTGTGTGTGTGCGTGCACATGTTTTTTTTTTAAGGGAGCACAGCAAGTGGGGCATGTAGTTTGCATTAAAGGGATTAGCAGGCACTTCAAAAGATGACCTGGATTCCGCCCACTGGGGACACCAGTCACACACCCCCGGCCCGCACCTCCCTTTAAAGAACCTCCGTCTGGCTCCTGTCCCAAGGCACAGGCGCTCTCTAGAGTGCGCGTGCAGCAGCACATCACGCGAGTGTGTGCGCGGGCACATACGCGCGTGTGAACGACTCCACTTCGTGTACACCACCGTGCGTAAAACAGATGGCACGGAGCGTCAGATGCTAGTCGTATGGAGTGCCCTGTTATGATACCAAGGTACGTCGCGGGTGTTCCTCAGTGAGGAAGCCTGTGGGGAAACTGCCAAACTGCTGCCTTTGGTGTCTCGTGTGCTGTAACTCCACATCGCCTTGTGTTTATTATACTCCCAGTGTATTTTTATTAGACTATTACAGATCCCCTCCAGCTCTCGCTGGCTCAGCCTGCGCCGATGATGTCACATGTCAGACACTGACTTTGGACAAGTAAACTTCATTGCTAATACGTATAAACTTGCTGCAGCACATTAATTTCATAATCCAGGAAAAGGACATGGCATTTCGGTGCAGCGCTGATCCGTTCTGGACTCCAACACAGGTCCACTTACGTGTACTGTACAGCGCAATTGAGACTGCAGACTTGGTCCAATTATAGCGATTAGCTCTGGTTAAGCAAGATTAATTGCTCCATCGGTTTTGCTTTAAATCTGATGTAGTTTTACAGAAAAATCTATTTTTTTAACTGGGATACACCGACCTTTCTTATGAAACATAATTTAGAAAAGCAATTTAGAAGTGCCAACTAGCAAACAGCACTTATTTTCATTGGCTGGTAGATGTTAGGGTTAGGAAACTCCTTTTAAAAAGGAATTTGAATTTGTCATTGATTTGTCACTCAAAAAAATTGGATACTAGTTATAAAGTTATACTACAAACCCAGTCCATCAGAAGCCTAAGCCCATTTTATGCAACCAGTAGTGAAATGTGACACCTGCAACATTAGCCTACTACTGTCTGTGTGAGGATAAGGATGAGGATAAAATAATATATAATACATTTTATTTATTTAGCGACCCACAGGACAGAAATGCCATCAGCAACAACAAGAAAGTCATATAAATTGTGGCGTGAAATTAAAATATCAAACAATTGACATTAGACAGCTGACACTTATGTATATAAAATAGCTTAAAACTTAAATAAATGGCATCCATGCAATCAAATCCTACCTTCAGTTTGCACTATATCTAACTAGGCTTGGGTGGTATTAACTTTTTAATGCCGTCATACTGCCCATACATTACACTGCAGTATAAGGTATTTTGATGGTAATTTCCAGAGCAATTCTGATATTGCAGCAGGAGGGTCACTGACCGGGAGGGGCCAGCTTCGTGGTCATGGTGGCTCTGTAACAATTGTCAGTAAAATCCAAACAGTTTCTAAACTGCACTCTTTAGGTGTTGGGAAGTTACTGTATCACCACATTCTTCTTCTGAATGACATTCGATTTTTTTTTTCAAATAACGAAGTTGGGTCTCCCAGGCCTAGTAGACATACGGTAGGACCATGAACTCCTGGGTGTTTTTGATCCAAACAGATGAAGGGCAGCATGGTATCATGTGAAATGAATCGGTTTGCAATCACACCACCACCTGATATGCTAAATGGGGAAACACAAATGCTGAAAAATGATTTATAAGGGTCACTGAAAATATTGACTGGGGATCCAGGCTGGAGGGTCAGCAGCCATCGCCATGATATTATGTAGTCTGTAAAAATCTACAGTAAATCTACAGTTGACTTATTTACAGTAAAATTTACATGCAAGGGCGAATTCTGCAGGTGCTGCTATATTAAACTCAATGCCTTTCGCTGCCGTTAAGACCATCTGAAATGGCTTTTTTTTTGTACCTCCTGCAGAATCATACGATGAGCCAACACAACAGCTAACATGGTGGACGCCACTCCCTGCAGGCGAAGATGTGAGGAAGGGAGAGAAGGTGAATCTCGACCATGAAGCGTGCTTGCTTAGTTACTCATTCTGCACAAAACGTCTGCTGCGACCATACACCTCGTCTGGTGACAAAGACGAACCCTGTTTTCTTTCTGAAAGAGGGAAAAAAAAAAACAAAAAACTTTGGACAGCGTGTATTTCAATTTTTAAACATATGGCTGATATACTGTAAATAGAAGTACTTTTTAGACGTTTCAAGCTCCAGATATCAAGGACACAAAGTTCCTTGCTCCAAAGAATGGGGCAGGGTCCACATGCCAGGAACCAACTGGTGACAGACTGGGCAGGGGGCACCAGTCGGGCCGGCCCCGGGAGGAGCAAAGGGTGCCCACGGAGCCTGAGCCATTCGAACACCCTGGCCAGAGACATTACATCACGGGAGGAGCACTTGTTGGAGGCGGGCGGATCTCCAGACAGACGGGTAGAAACCGAGGTGTTGACCTCATGCATAAATTTCATTATTGCGGAAGGGGAGGGCAGCACAGGATTATGGATTATTTAATACAGTCCGCCTGTGTGCCGGTTCCAAACAAAAAGGCATCCCCATACATGCAATGGTGATGGCACGGATTGGAAGCCCGTCTTTCCTGGTGGAAACTGACAGACCCCTAAGCCTCCTTTAATAATCGTGGCACAGAGAAATCTCCCAGTGAATTAAATCACCCTCTATGTTACTGTTATTAATGTTTATTCTCTAGCCAGAACCTGGAGATTACTGGAATTGTTTTTGCAATAGGAAATAAATCCAATTTACCTTCAGGTACTAGAGTGTGCTTTTATTTCTTGCTCCTGGTTTTTGATTATGTAATGACAAATCTGTCCTTTGCACTCTGGATTTGGTTCCACTTCTCTGCTCTCTTGGCTTTTGTGACATTCCATTTCTCCTTTTAAGGTGTAAAGCGCCAAGCATTCCATTATTTAAAGATTTTACTATTATTTGAACTCGAGACGCTCTTTTTGTATGAAGACATAATGTGACATTTTGAAATCTTGTTCGTTTTCGGGATAACTGGAAGTATCCTCTCCAGCAGGACTTTGGAATATCAAAAAAAAAGACAAAAATGACTTCTAATGTTATTAAATATATAATGTACAAATATGGACAAAGTTCTGAATTTGGCAGAACTCATGTTTGTGTTGCACATGTGAAGCATAATAAAAGTGTATGTGAAATGTACTGAGTCCACCTTGTGTTTGTGGCCATGGTAGCAACATGATAATGACAATCAAATCCGTTCATTTATCCACAGCCTACTGATACATTCTTCAGTAAGAGTGAGCAGCTCTCATATAGTGAGATATCTTCATAATGTTAAACACAAATTTATTACTGTTGCTATATGTAACTGGCAAACAAGAAAGAAGATACTGATGACTTTCACCTTCATTTTTTTTAATAAATGCTTATTATGTTAAACACTGGATATGAAGCTAAAAATTGAGTTATCCAATGCTATCAGTTCAAAAGTCATTCTCTATCCAGGGATCCTGCATTTGAGAGCAAAGTGCTCGTGTTTGAGCTGAATCTTAACAGCCTAACGCTGCTCCTGACACCACTGCTGCTCTGATTTCCTCACCCTCTCCATCACCACATCCGTGAGATGAGTTAGGGGGTGGAATCAAGCCGTAGCCTCTCCCATCGATGAAGGCCACCACCTGTCCTCTTGCTGAGGTCTTCGCTCTTTTTGGGCTCTAAATCCACTCTCATGATGGATGTAATTGTGTGTGGATAAGGGCCCGGCAGGGCCCTGGGTCAGGTGCACTGATTCACCCCGATAGTGTTGCGACCTCTCCCCTCTCCCCAGCAGCACTGTGCCACTCCTGGACTCACTCTTAACCCAGCACAATCACAAGGCCATTAGAGTGCACCCCCCCCCCCCACCCCCCCACCCCCAGCCGAAGCCATCAGCACACAGTGCCTCTCTGTCGCCCCGACCCGTGAATTTTCACCTGCACGTGTACAACATCCAACCTGTCTGGAAGACCTTGGGGGAGAATTTCAGTCATTAACACCACCGGGAGCCCCTCCCCTAGCATGTTCACACCCCCTGGGGATGGTGGGAGGCATGAGCGATCCTCTGTCTCCGAGATCAAACCAGTTTACTGCCACCCTGTAGAAACATCTGTCCTCTCCCTTGATTTATAATAATGTCATTAATGCTGAAAGAGTAGTCTGGGTCAGAAAGGTACTGTGTCTCCAGCAGAGTTTCGCCACTTTGACCACATTTACAGGGTTTAAGGATGCAAGTCTCATCAAGACGGCTGGGAAGTAGGGAAAAATTTAGAGAATGAAATAAATGAGAATTCACACGAGTCTTAAGTACTCTGCTAGTCTGCTAGAGAAAAAAAACCTAATTGCTAAAACTTTTTCTCCTGAAGATCTCATACGAAAAGTTCAGAAAGCATGCTATACACACAGAATGCCCCTGAATAAATGTTTATTTCTTTATAACAGACAGGAATCATTTTCAATTAATTCAACATCTATGTCATAACTATTTTCTGTTCATTGGATATTATAAACAAACCACAGTAAATGTGTCACGTCAGATGTTTTCAGACTAGGACCCATGGACTACAGATGTGTGATGGGCGTTATGCAGGTCCATTCTGCAGGAACTCCTTGTGTTTCATTAATAACTGTTTTGGGAGCAATCGGGAGGTGTGAGAAGTCTCTTCTCTGTCCTAGGTGGCCATTTGAGTCGAGGTGTGTGTTAATGAGCGAATGAGCACACCGTGATTTCAGATGTGCAGTCAGGGCGCCCCCCCATTCTAATTGTACAACAAATCCCCACGGGCCCTCATTAGCTCCTCCCACTCAATGCCGATGCAGCTCATAACCATTTTTTTAAATCCATTGTTTGCTTAAACTAATTAATCTTAAGTAAGCTTCAGGGACCCCAAATACAAGTACACAGAACAAAAAAAATTAATCGGCAGATATTACCTGCAACACATGTCCATTTACGGTGCAGCTAATTTTTTGGGGGGAGTGGAGCTGGGCAGCTGCACTCAGTGCATCACGGGAGTGACCCCCATGTATTTCACAGCTTGCAGGATCTGTGGATATAATTTAGCTTCTGAATGAAAGCAGAGCTTTAATGGCTGAGTCCCTGGGCAGTGCAGGGCTGGGTAGGGATGCAGGGGGGGGGGGGGGGGGGGTAATGTTATGAGGTCTTTTCCCCCTGGCCCTTGTTTAGATATTCCAGCACCGGAACTGCTCTTCAGACTGATGCTTGATAACCCAATTGGCTCATAATCCATCTTCTTTACCCAACTGATATGGTCCCTCTCTGCTCCTGTACTGTTCCCTCATTGTCCACATGGGACCCTTGACCAGAAGCCTCTGTTCGCCCCACCGGACGGTCCAAAGGCCCGAACACCTGCGTCCTGCTATTCCTGTTAGCGCCATCTGCAGTGTGATATTGTCTAACACCGTAAATCCTCACGAACGAGGATAACCGGAGCCTGTAAAGGAGCCAGGACCATAGCACGACAGAATACTGTAAAATAAACCACGGAAGCAGGATCAGTATCTGCCCGCTCCCATGGCTGCGATAAACATTGACGTGGCTCTACTCCCAGGACCGCTGGGTAAAGAATTCGGTCAGCTGGTCTGTTTCGGACAACCTTCAAGGGCACTTTGCGCCGGTCCAGACCCCAGCCTTGGCCAAGACGGAGGGTGCCGGCGCTTCCCATTACTTTAAATGGGGTGCTAACAGTCTGCTCATATTTGTAATTTAATTAAATTCGCTTGGAAGAAATATTGGTCACGCGGTTCCTTTACGGCCAGCTTCGTGGCACAGTGTCTGAAGCCGCGCACATCCCTGCCCAAGCAGTGGATCTGTAAGCGTTTGGCACAGACGATCTCCGGGGCCCATTTAAACTGTTATAATTACATATACCCTGGCCGTTTCTGACAGTTTGATTGGACCGCATGGGTTGCACAAAGATGTCTTTGCTGAACCGGTTCTCAGTGGTGTTATAGAGCGACCGGAGCCATTGCCAGCGTGCGGATCTAACTACCAAATCGCCCTGCCATACTGTGTGAGGAAAGGCAATTTAGAGTTCTGAAGGGCTGGCGCTCGCTCACCGCGCCTGGGAAATCGCTCGCGCCCCCATTCGCATCCTGCGGTACGTGCCCTCCGCCATGTCCGCCAGGTCCGAAAACCGGTGCCAAGCCGAACAAGAGAGTTGCAGACAAGATGCTCACCCTAGTCCACTTTTTTCGGGGTGTCCTTCATGTCATCATCCAGATTAATGGGCTATCAGGAGTCTATTTTATTAAGGAAAAACTTCAAACACATTTTGAACTTTCTGCGAGGAGTAGGGGCAGAGTCTTTGGGCTTCACGTTTAATGTTTAATGGTGTTTTTTTTGTTGCGATGTTGCACCCGCCCGTTCCCTTTGAGCATGGCGGTTGCATAATGGCCCACTAAAGCGAGTGGATGCGTGTGGATTTTGCTTTATTTCTCTGCCTTCTGGCATTAATTGGTGTCGGCCTTTCAAGCAGCAGGACAAAACATCTGTTCGGCAGAGGAGCCGGGAAGGATGTGTCTTTATCGAATCAGGTCAGCCGATCCCCTTCGGGGGGGGACATGTCGCATATGGCGGCGCCGCAGAGGAAACGCCCACCCACCACCGTATTTAATGAATCGGCTAAGGTGTGCACACCTGTGACCGAGCACGTGCTCCGGGAGCTCTGCGCCAACCCGCCCACTGCCCCGGCACCGACAGCCCAACCTGCGTCGGACACATCAAAGAACTCCAGATCCTCTCTCTGCTGCCTCTCACACACATCGCGGTCACACCCCTATATATCCGGTGGATATCAAGCATATTTTTCATGAATCTTTTTTAGGCACAATTTTACAACTCCATATTCCCCCCACTTACATATTCACATATATGTGGAACCCCACGCTACCTCCCTCCATCCACAATCGCATGTTAACTTATCTGGGGGCTCCAGCTTGGACATTCAGGAATCGCCATGTAACTAACACTTTCCCCCAGGCAGGTGGGGCCCTGATGTTTGCTGGGGCCCTGGGCTATAGCCTCAGATAGCCTACGTATTCATCCGCCCCCGCTTGTGATCTGTTTCTACCTGCAGCTCCTCTAACCAGGCTAGCCTCCCAAGAACCTCCTTAAGTTGCTGGGCCACTGGAGCACCGGACATGGCGTTTCCACGGCGACATGGACATGGCTGAAAGGGGTGCCGCAGATGCACATTGGGGCTGGATGGATACTGCTCTTCGGAGCCCATCCTGGCCAGCCGCTTCCTCCTGTCCCCCCGTTCAGTTTTTGCGAGGTTGCAGTCACAGCTGTCGTTAATTAAATGCGACTCAAACTTTCGTATAAAAACGCCAGTTACCACGGAGGAATCCTGTCTCGACCTTCGGCAGACAGATCGCTGGCTTGCGCCGGTCGCATCCACGTTCCAGATCAATCGGGGGTGCATTGGGGAGGCCCCATACTTATGTGGAACCTGGAACCAGTCTTTCCAAGAGGTGTACTGAGATTTTAACTTGGAACCAGAACTGAGGATACAGAGAAAAATGCTGAATTGTAAAGCGAATTAGTAAAACTAAGCCCTATTAATCTTGTTTGTTGCCTCTAAGAAACTATGGAGACCACCTGGTTTGATTTTGGGATTTAACGGTCTGTTTTTTTATCAAAACATTTGGGCTTTATTTTTGCTATAGGAAGTCCCTAACAGTCCCTCCGATGGCCTCCATTTCTCTCGTACATTTAGAAAGAAATTACGTCTCTGCCAAATCGCACTATGCATCTTGGCAACGGATGTGAAACATGACATCCAATCGAAGGATTCGTCCAATCAGCTTGCTGGTCAGTCTGTCGGGAGTCGGCATTTAGTAAAATGTGTGAAATGCAAGCAAGCAGTGTACCATGTTTAAATAGGTATGTCTACACATAAAATTATCAATCATACATTTTGACTGTAATACAGTACATATGTGTATCACGATATGTAGGCTAATAATATATACTCAGAACAAGCATTCTACCATGTATTGGTAAATCGTCATATTATTTGCCATTTATCCATCCAATGTCACACGGTAACCTGCTTATTGCCACATTCCAACTTCATTTTTCAAATATGTCCCTTTCTCCGTCGTTGAGGGGGGATCACATTTTTCGCTAATTGGTGGGGAAACACATTTTTCACTAATTATGATTCACATTAATTAAAACGGATCTGCGGCTGGGATTTGATTAGTATTTAACGTAAAGCTTAAAAGTATTATTTTTAACATTTAACAGGCGATGCACGCAGAATTAATTTAGAGATCCCTTATCAAGCTATAGCATTTCAGCACACATACTCATATTGATATCAATGTAAACAGTGCGCACGTGTCGATCTGTGATGTGTCATTATGGCATTACGGCCGCCCAGCCCAGTGCTAATGCACCGGTTTATTTAAACGCAAACGCGCTGACCTGCCGATTTATCCACTGTGACGCTGGAGTGAGCGGTCTTCATATCGGCCTTTCGGTATACAGATCATCATTAGCAATTGCTTTATTTTTCTAATGCATCAGAAGTAGGCTAGTAAAAGTTTCCATGCATTTTCCACATTAGAAATCCAAGTCTAATCAATAACTAACTGCTTTTACATTAATGAGGTTCACAGGGCTGCTCATGTAGCCCACAAACGCCTGGCTGTCGCGCTCCTGGATTTTTTTTTTTCATTTTTTTTTTTTTTGCGGCATCTTGCTGTCCAGTTGCATAAAGATCCGATAAAATGATTGAACCCAAATGAAATGCGACCACATAAAGATTTCAGTCGGCAGTAAACGCCACCCGGAAACGGGTTGTGAGATTAATGAACCGGAGCCGTTTAGCTCCATGCCTTTTCGGACGCTTTCTGCTGGTAGCCGTCAGAGAATGAATGAAAAGGCAAACGCGAGCCTAGCTGACGACTCTTCCCAGCTTACAGTATTTTACAAAGCTGGATATTTTTACTGTACAAATGTTGAGTACCCCATATGACCCTTTAGGTTGACTCATGGCATTAACCACTGCGCCACCTGCTGTCTGTAAAATGCAATGGCAACGAGTTAAGGGAGTTCCTTTTTACCTCCATCATATCTATTCTAGCTTCTTTACTTGTTTCTCACTAGTGCATCTACAAACAAAGGGGCTGGGTTTTGGTGCGAACTGGAGCTTCAAAAGTGCCTGTCCATAAATAGCCACTGGATGAAAGCAAGCTTGCTGCTATTTCTGGATGAGTCCATTAGCGTTTCAGCTGCCGCTGAACGTGAATCCGGTTCATTTACCCTTCTGGAGGATCTGACCCTTGCGTGAAGCTGATACAGGATATCGGTGTAACATGAATCACTTTCCAGGAGTGATTAGGGTGCCAACAAGCAGGAAGAACACATTGTATGAAACGCTCCTCCTTCACTGATATCCGTTCCTGGGATGTTCACAAGAACCCTGTCAGTCTCTGATTCGCTGGTTATTTGATATTTACACACTAGGTCTGTGTCTAACAGACACAACAGTTTATAGGTGCAGACAGCCTATTATCAGTTTTTCTACATATTACAGTATGGAAAATGCCACAATGCCGTAAATTTTAGGCAGAGTTACATATAGTATTTACTCTTTCAACTAATCTGTTGGATCAGATGTAAGAGACTAATAATTACTTTAGTCTCTATTGACGCTTTTACGCTAGCATACAGGATCCAGACTTTACCTGGCCCATACTGTGAAGACACTAGTTACTGCACGGTTCCAGTTCACTATGGTTTTCTGCGGCATAAGGGTCAGCGCAATAAAGGCGTTTCCAGGTTTAGAGAGCCAAACTATAGTAATTTTAAAAGCAGTTCTGAGTTATTGGGAATGCATCAATACATTGCAATGTGCAATACTACTGATCCAGGCATATCGATGCAGATCACCGATTCATGTCTTGTAGCATTTAAACCAATCAGATGGTGGTGCTGCAGCCAGCTTGGTTTGGTCACGCTTTCAGCCCTGCTAGTAAGCAGGACTATGTCAGCACAGATGCAGGTCGGGTACAGCTTGCATAATTTACAATGGAAAAACAACTCTTTGTGGTGCAGCTCAGTTCTTGGTGCCAGTGGAAAAGCACCATTAGTGTTGATTCAAGTTGAATCAGATTTAGCCCCCTTCGCTGCAATAGGTCAGGTTGCTGTTGAGGGCAGGTACAGCCCCCACCTCCCAGTCTCGTGTCTCCCTCTTCCGGCTTGTTTTCTCCTGGCCCCGATCCATGACATGCCAGTTCCCAGCGGATTCCGCACGCCGGCCTCCGCGACGCGTATTTACTAACAGGATTAACCACCCGGCTGGCGAGCCACATCTTTCAGCGTAAGATTAGCAGGGATCAGTGCTGTTGGAAATAATGAATTCATAATAGTATCAGTGGGGAACAATTTCATCAAAGTCATAAACAATACTGTTGTAGAAAATATCTCCTCCTCTGCTGGACCCACTACAATATTACAACTGGCCTCCCAGTCTGTACTTTAACAGAGGCAGATATATGATGTGTATATGTGTAATTAGACATCATAACACTTAAAAATATAAAACCTTTTCTTTCTCCATCCCCTGTACATAGGTATTTTCACATATTTTTAAAAAAAGCTAAATTATAAGTGTAATAATTCTGGTGTGATTATATTCATATCATAGATGATTAAAGACGTAACATTTAATTTCTTAAACATAAAACTTGGGGAAGAGGTCTCAGGTCAGCAGTGTTTGTTTTATTCACAGTTTGTTGATGCAATATCATACATTAATTATTGATTTCTGTTGATAAACAGTTTAGGTGTAATATTTCTGAAGATATGATGCAAATTGAGATCAGAGATTGACAAACTGATGTAACACTTCCAAGGATTCAATCATAATTTAATAACATAATTGTAATTACCAGGACATTATGTTAAGATTAATTAATGTTAATTAATGTTAATGAAGATTGGCTAATGAAGTGTTTTTTCAGCTACATCTTGTTTTGTCAGCACGCAAAGATGCCATTAGCGAAACAGTAACACATTGTATCCCTGCGAAGAGCCAGCATTCGCCTTTTTGATGGCCTGCCCGTAATTTGGAAGATTTCTTTTTTTCAAACAGTTTTTTCAAAAGCAAATGTCAAGCATTGTTTCATACAGATACCCAGGCAAACTGTAATGTCAGGTTAGTTCATAAGGAAAAGAAGTTTTCAGGTGATAATTGCTGGAAAACAGTGAAACTTTACACTGGGAATTTAGCTCAGGGTCTTGTGGGATTTGAACGCGAGCTGGCATGAGTGAACACATCCACCCACACGGTATCACAGATGCATCTCCAGATACACTCTCCCTCTTCATCATCTGTCTGCGGCCTCCTTCCGCTTCACTCTCCTAACCTTCTCGCTCGAAGGCCACGGAGGCTCAACCGCTGAGCTCCAGAGCGTTCACACTTTATAACCCTGATCGCCAATTATTCTCGCTCCCTTGTGGGTCAGGCCTAGCTAAAGGCAAGCACAACCACCCAGGCACCTTGGAGAATGTTACAGCAGGAAACCAATATTAAAAATACAAACCCTGCATCCAGGCTTTATAAATACTCTGCGAGGCCATGAACAGAAATATGAGTTTGACAAGAAAGAGTTTCTAAACACAACCTGAAAGTCTGTCAGTGGTGCCCAAGGCCGCGGTGATGCTAACTTTTTAGCTGTTTCACTGGTCACCTTACGGATGGGTTGTGGGGTTTCCATTGATTATAAAAATGAATAATGATATAGGGATAAGGCAGGTGCGGGGGGTGGTCGAGTCACTTCAGTTGGTGGAATGCGAAGTTAACAACCGAAAAAATTAATCAAGCTGGAAGCAAGATAGTCAGAACAAGAGATCAGAGTGAATTACATATTTGTAAAAACTTTAAATTGTGACTTCAAGGCAACAGAACAACTGGCTTCAGTCTACCCCCCCCCCCCCCCCCCCCCAATTGAAATGGTCTAAAACCTCCACTGTTGGCCCTAGCAGTGGGACCATTTCCTGATACTCAGGCCTCATGTGTGAAAGGCATGATGGGAAATTTTGTAGTCAGAACAAAGTCCCAGTATAAGTGTGAGTGTGAGGCCTGAACTGAAGTAGAAATGGGGCTGTTTTTATCCCTCTCACCTCCTACCCCAATTCATTAGTGTGGAAAAGAACAACCGAAAATCCCCCGGGGACCTGACAGTTCTTAATCTCTCCACATAAGAGAGAAGTTAGCTTTTTGATTAGGTTCATTCAGGAGAGTCTCGTACAGAATCCAAGTCTTGTTTGAAGCCCAGTGCCCCAGCCTTACTGAAGGCAGAAATTAATTTTTCACCAGAGGGAGGGGGGGACAGCCGCCTTGTTGTTGTGATGACTTCTGAAGGCTGGAACGGCGGTCGTTTTCCGGGACTTTGCCGGGGAATGAAACGGCTTCAATCGAGGACTGAATCGACTGCCGCCAGAATGAATTTGTCATGTCAAAGACGACGTGTGTTTTCATGATTTTTTTTTTCTTTTTTTACATGCAAGGGTATTTCATGTCAGGGAGTTGTTTCTCTGAGATCTTAAACCACCAGATAAACAACGGTGTAGGAGAAGTGATTTTTCTTTAACTGTGAAAACACTCCGCTTTCACGTACTACTTCAGTATAGCTAAGCTTCTTGTGTACGTATAGACACGTATATGTGCACATGCGTATTTCCACTTCTGATGTTTTTCTACCATTTTTCAATAGCGAAGTCGTGCTGAGCCAATAAATGGTAATGACCAGGTTAAAATATTCCTATGAAGTGCAGAGACCAATTTAAGTTGCTCGAAACGCAGTGATCGGGCTCGAGTATTTTTGGCGACGGCTAATTGCCGCAGATTGATGAAATGCCCTTTGCAACCCCCTCCCCCGCTTATTTATTTATTTATTGCTTACAAACATTAAGGCTTAATTTTAACGTTACATCTGTTATATGCCGCACTACTCGCTTGAGGAAAGGATCCTATTTTTAATTCAGTACTTTTGAAAAAAGAAAAATTGGGTTTAACTGTTTTGCAGTGCCGAGGTCTCATTAAGCAGTCAGGGGGTTAGCGCGCGGACGCTCTGGTCAGGGGGGGAGGGGGTGGGGAGAGCGATGACGTGTATTTTTAGCGGTCAGACAGAGTTTGTGACACGGGGGCAGGAGTCGTGTGACAGAACCGGGTCTTTTCTTTAAGTTCTTCTGATTCTCTATCTCCAGAGAATAAGAAGTAGCCGTCACTGCAGGGCAGAAGCTGTGTGAGAAACAGGGATTCACGTGCGATGTAAGACAGCCAACAGCGGATAATTATCAGGAACCAGAAATGCTGCAAAAAAATATTACGAATAGTTACATTACTAACAATACATATTCAGCATGCATTCTTTGTTGGAATATGAAGCCGGTCTCTATGCAATAAGAGGCTTCGTGCGTTATATTTATTGTCTTTATTAAAAGGGATAGTCCTGGAAGAAAGTTAAGATTTTATTTTATTTGGACCTGGTGGCTGTATTTCCATTAATTGACTCTGGCGATTCTGTTCTTATTTGCACGGTGGACTGGGCCATTATAAGACAAAAAACTGTAAATGAGATTTTCAGACTGCTTCTCGGTGTGTGCTTTTTTTAGCGTTAAATTACTTCGGGTTTCTGAAGGAGCCGCTGCAGATTAAACAAAAACGCAAGCGTTTTGTAAACAAAAGGAAATTGTATATCTTAATTCAGCCCTACAGAGAGTATAAAATTATTTATTTATAACATATTTATATCTGTTTATATGCATCTGCGTACAGGAGCGTGCTTCAGTTGTATCTAAGGCATCAATTAACGTGTCTGACGAGTGTGCGTGTGTTAATGCACTTAATGGAGGGTCACAAAGTTACCAAGCTCCAGTTAAAGTACAGTTAATCAAGCCGACCGACACGCCGCCATAATTCAGCAATCCAATTCCCTCCAAGATTACGCAAGACTTTGATAAATTAACGTTGCGGGAGAAAAGTGTAATTAAACTAAAAATAAAGCCCGTTGCCATGGCGCCGCAAACTTGTGCTATTCCTATGGCGCTCGGCGGCATTTTCACCGTGTGCGCGACGCCGGTGAAGGGGACGAAAATTAGACCCCGGGTGGGAGTGACACTGGAGGGCCCCGACGCCCACCTCAATCCCCAAACCTCAGCTGCGTCAAAAACCACCATCGGAAAGGCAGACCTGCGTCAACGTCCAGGATGCTCGGCAAACACTTTATTTCCGACGCACCTTGGTATCAGTGATTTCTGATGAATCGCTTGCAGGGCGCGTTCCCGAGGGGCAGCAGCGCTCGCATGCTCGCGCCTCTTTGCATATCCTGTTTTGTAAATGGTTCACAAAGCATGACAAGGTCTCGCCAGTGCTTCATTTCGGAGCTATTTGTTATTGTCTCTGTGCGATCACATGTTAGGAGGGAAAAAAGCTAAGTTAATTAAATATGGAACAAGACTGAGCAACATCTTTTAAACCATCATGTCATTAAAACCGTGTCCCTCGGAGAGCGGCTTAAAAGAAGCTGAAGAACAATGTCTTCTCAATCAGATATTTATGGGTATAGTTATGTAAACACGCTCTTTATTGTCTATGTATATTTAATGTAATTATCAGTTTTGTAATGCGTCTCTCCCGAGAGCCATAGAGTCGGAGTGAGCTTTGGAAAAAATGTCAACAGGAAAGACAATTATGTTACCATCCTATATTTAATTAATTAACATCCAGGGTAAAAAAAAATAAAAATAAAAAGACACAATACATACAGACACAGGGTTTATTGAGAAATGTTTAGCGATTGTTCGCTGTACCGCGTAATATTCTTCAGTTTCACAATCGTTTTCATATCCTGTTTTGGGCAAAAACCACTGACAAAGCAATGTTCAAAAGCAACCACTAAGCAATAAATCAGCGGCGTGTGCTGTTTCGCAGTCTGGGCTCCACTGAAAAGCGACACTGACTTATATTGAGCACTAATATCGGTCCTGTGTCAGATCTTGAATATGTCGCGATAGGAGTCAATATTGCGCACAAAGTAGCGTAGCATGATTTGTAGTGGGAAGGGTACCCTTTCCCCCGAAGCAGCGTATTTCACTTACATAAAAATGAACGAGTTCAGATGTTATATAGTCCCTTTGGACAGACCAAAATACGACGAGATAATGAAAATGTCTTTTACTGCAACTGTAAATGCAAAATGGAGGGAGTGGAAAGGTGGTACATACCAACAGTGGTACTGAGGACTAATGCTGTGGGTGCCGCTCAATGCCTGACCAAAAACACAAATGTAAAAATTTCTCAGCATGTGGTTCCTATACAGAGCAACTTAGAAATTTTACCTACTCGCAGAGCTGTTTGAGTGTAGTGAAATTCAGGTTAATGCCATTTTCAGGTGTACAACAGACAAACTCATCTTGGGATCTTCACAAGCAGCCTTCCGGTCACAAACCAGTGTCCTTAATCACTCTAATACTCCCGTGCCTTTTTTATGTCACCATACACAGGGCCAAATGTGGGCCAAATATGGCTTATTTACATCTGTTAAAGAGAACGTACGAAAGAAGTAGCCTAAATGTAAGAAAAGGGGTGTGTCCCCGGCTTGAAGTGCAGCCTGGTCATATTACACCTGACCACACGGGGGAGCCAAAACACAAAGCCAATCAAGAGAAAATTAAGTGTGACTAGCCCGGCATGTGGTTACCGAGCGTCCAACGCAACCTTTAAGTAAGCCACACATATCAATTTAGAACACCAAAACATTAAACAAAACAGAATATCAACAGCATCACAAATATAACATTAATGCTGAACTAGATTGGCCATAATCACAAGGAAAGAATCAGCTGTTGAAATCGACATCTACACAGGAAAAGCGAATCAGCTGGGAAACACTGATTTGCTGACGTCCAGGGTCATCCCCATTACTGCCAAGGGATGGTGCTCTACATCTGATCAAGTTAAAATTAAGTCAACACTGTCAACCCCAGGGGCCTGTTTAAGAAAGCAGGATTTCTTGCTTAGCTTAAATCTTTCCTTCAATCCTGTCCGATTTAAGGTAGGCTGGGCTAAATATGAATGAAGATAAAGTCCATTTAAATTTGGATACCTTAAATCCAACAAGTTATCCAGCTAAGCAAGAAAAAATTCCTTCAAAATCATAATTTCAAACACCAAGTGACAACCTTAGATTTTTTCCTGATGTTTCTGCACATGCGGCATCTGAACAGCAGGTACACTTTGTTGCCTCTCCCTCCCGTTTGGCAAGGAATGATCCTGCGATTGTAGGGGCCTCCGTGAGTCTCTGCGAGCAGCACAGCAGGGGTCCTGTCAGACATACTGTGGAGATGTACCCCCTGACTCCATCACCAAGTAAAGTTTAACCACCAAACCCACCGGCGAGCCAGTGATGAATTATTTTTTTTAATCAATGCTTAAAATGAGGTGACTTGACAAGTTGCCCTGGCTGATTAAAATTAATTGTTAAATTGCCAAGTGCAGGGACTCCATCCTGAGAGGACTGCAGCAAAATTATTTAAAATCAAAGTCTGGAGACATACAGGCAGAAAATAATGCTGGAAATTAAACGAAAGTGTTGAAAAATAAAATCCAGGGATGTCTTGATGAAAGGCATCTCAATGAGAAAGCTTGATTTACTTGTTCTTCGTCCTGCTGCTCATTAGCGGAAAATCCCACTCGGAAAGCAGTGAGGGGCGGGAGCTGTGGCAGCAGGCGGCTCACCTCCTATCGATTAGCCGCCCCCCCGGGGGGAGTCGCTTGCCCCCGCGAGACGTTCTTCCTCATGATATTCCTGAAGAGCAAAGAACGCCATCATCTGCCTGTCTGCCCACTCCTCAGGCCGTGCCCCTTCAGGGGAACAGCACAAGCGGAACGGATCGAGGCTGTGGCATTGTGCTGCTGGGTGAAGAATCCGAGAAACATAATACCCCCCCCTCCCCAGCACCCGTGGCCCACCGCTTTGGGTCACATGTAAAACATGCTGTCTGTTCATCTCCCCGATCCCTGTCATGGAGACCGCACACCAGCCTCACTTGGCTCGCTTCATACTGTAAGCTTTGTGTTGTGGAAATAATTAATTAAAAGATAATGATAGAAACCTGCAGGAACTTTCCGGAAAGAGAACCGGCCTGTAACAGAAGCACCAGGCCCGTAGCCAGAAATAAACTTCGGTGGGGTCTCCCCTCGGTTGATTGGGTTCAAACTCAGAATTTTCGTAACTGGCTGCGTGTCTGTGCGGTAGCAAAGACATTTTGGTGGGGGTTCAAATCGGCAACTTTACTACATGGCTACGTGCCTGTCCAGCACGCAGAGTGTTCTCCTGCCCCACCGAGCGAGGCTATGAAGCCAGCTGATACAGGTGGCAGTTAGGGGCTACAGATAATTCACTTAGAACATCCCCTTCGTAATGTCATCAGCCCAGGAGGGATCTTAGGACTCCAGTCACATGATAGCCCAGTTTAAAGGACAGGGAATCCAGTTACTAAATGCAGATAAGGGGGGGGGGGGGGGTAAAGGGTTCCTGTCCAGAGATGCTGTTCCCGACTGGAGCATCAGGAACTTTCTGTAGCTGACCACCGGAAGGAGCAGAAGAAGGGCTGCTGGCTCCGAGCGGCGAACGCCTTGGAAGCTGAATCACGCGGGGAGCCAGAGCTGAAATTGAGGCTTTTGTAACGTAATACCACAGGCTGAGCAGGGTGTACCAGGGAATGCCACGTGGGGGGCAGCTCTGGTGCACTGGGACCTCACGGACAGCCAGGGCCCTTCCCACATCGAGCTCCCAAAACTGCAGAACAGCCTGAAGTTTCTCGTGAGCAACCACTGTATTACCTTTAAGATATAGAGTGTTTAACGCTTGTGTTATGTACTTTTTATACCAGTATGTTTTTTTGTTTTTTTTTTTTTACGAAAATCCTAAGAACCTCCCGCAATATTCTGTATTATGGAGTAACACGTCCAGTGCTTCTGTCACCTTATTAATGCAGCCGCCATCTAGGGAATAGGTGACAAACAGAAGTTAACAGTTACCTACCCATTACACCCTAGCTGTCGGTGAAGACGGCGTTAATTCGCCTTTCTACCGACGTGTCCCCTCGCCATTAATCATCCTTTAGCAAAGTCGTGATGCGCCTTTGGGGAACTCTAAGGGGCGGACAGCTTCTCCAGCTTGGTTGAAACACTCAGGAAGACTACTATAACAGGTCGTTACGCTGTTATAAAAATGGAATGAAAAAAATGTTTGACAGTCAACGCCGAGCCAGCGACTCCGTTATGGATCTTTTCGGTATATTGCGTCGCTTCAGAGGTAACGCGCTTATTCAGATATTACTCCGGCACCCGAAAGCATTCGTACCAAGCCGCCTTCCCTGATCACAGGCCGAGTCATTTACATGTCATAAGGAAAGGGGCTTTGAGCCTGATCAAATAACAGGCCATGCAATTCCCTGAGCTACTGCTGGGGCCGCTCCGTCGTCCCGCGTAAAAATTACTTCTCTGCCCGCATTAATGTTGACGCACTGAAGCGGCCCGAATGTGACAGTAATAGATTATTATGAACCAAAACGAGATCACTACAATTTGAGACGTACACACCATGACACTGTAAATGATGCTGAAAATAATGAGCCGTGGAAGGAAGTATTAAATATTCGCAACAAATGTTTTAATAGATTAACCTTACGCTTTCTAAAGCGGGGAGACGAAACTTAATTCAGTATGAATCAATTGCACTAAATCGAATAAGATATAACTCAATAATAACTTACCATTTTATACTTATCGGTTTATATGTGCATTGATAATATTATAAATAGCAAAACGGAGCTTAACTTCACATTAAAGCGAAGATAATACTAGGCTACATATACAGCTCACGGAAGATTGTTTTGTATTACTTCTTGAAGACCAGAGATACATGCGCAAGACATTACATTGAAAAAGCAATAGTGACACCTAGTGAATATTTAAGAAAAACGGCAAGAAAGTGAATAAATGCCTGACTCCCATCCAAAGGAAAAAGGGTCACCGCGTAAATCCCAATTTTGCAACGATCAGTGATAAATCTTTCATAAAACACTCGAATAAAAATGTCGAAAAAGTGTAAATGTGTACCAATATAGACACTGACCACACAGTCTTATTGTGGAAGGTAGGCCTATTTTTGGTTTCAAATTTTGCAAATAATAATTTGGCTGTAAGATTTAGGCCTACTTAAAGTAAATCAAAAATTGTCATTAAATGGAATCAGCAAAGCCTGCTACATTTTTATTATCATATGACTTGACGGCAGCCATTTATGGGCTATTTATACAGTTTTTGAAATAGTAACAGGACCCTTGTATTTCTATTTGATTTGCTTTGATTCCATTTTCCCAAAAGTTACAGGTCGTATTGCACAATGTATTATATGAATACAGAGATAAACATGAGCGTTAAATGTGACACTTTTGGAGATTTGGTCTGAAGAGGGTTAGGGTTAGGGTTAGGGTTAGGGTTACTGTCATGCGGGACCTCTTGCCTTGGATCTGTTACAGAAACACGTAGCTTGTGTTCAGAGGTGCTTGGTACCCCATTCACACTGTAAACCTGAGATGTTTCAGTAAACACCATTTTTAAATTTTATCATCAGAAATGAGTAACACAAATATTAAAAAGGAGAAGCCATTTACAAAGAAAGACTTTGATACCAGGATAAAAAGAACAAAAGAGGCGAGGTAAGAATCCCCTGGAAGCGTGTCGGTCAATGAAATAAAAGCATAAAATAAATACAGATTACGAAAAATTCCACAACTTAGACAGCTGCAAAATACCCAGAATGTCCTGCATAATGCAAAATCTTTTAAAACCAATTTAAACCATTCCAGGTTTTCATATGCTTGGTAGGCCTACTACACTTGGGAAACGCTGTAGTATGAACGGGTGCATGTCAGGCTGATGGATAATGTCATGACAGATAATCTGTGGAATGTCACCAGCGGTCTGTTTACAGCGATGGGTAAAGCCGGTCAATCAAACGTTATTTGGTTCTGCATTTCAGCTGCTGCAAAAATGAACAGTGTTGAAGTCTACATGATCTAGACAAGTAGGCCTATCATTTATGAACTGCTTAATACGGAGCGATGGCTCAGAAACATCATTGGAGGCTCAAGACTTTCCATCCACTGTGAGAAACTATGATATATATGTGTCATTTACATTGCATCTGTAAGACTTGATTGTGTTGAATGTTTGGATCACGGGATCAAGCTGGCCAAAATGTCTAACCAATTAAATTGTATTTTGAGGCCCATTCAGGTTGATAAACTCTGTGCACTGTTAATTTTTTCTGGGTTAACCCAATGAGAACCAGTTAAGTAACCAGTGGGAACTCAGTTAAAGCATCCAGGGACTGGTAGAACAAGAGTTCTAAGCCTGGATAATCATATTGTTAGTTTCTTTTTTAAATTGATAAGTACATTTAACCACTTTTCTAGTTTCCCATTAACATCATTGTTTTGTTGCATTTCATTGTATGACCTTCCCATGTCGATAAAACATCACATAGGCCTACTCTACCAATGTGAACTTTGGATATATTTCAGATATCACACGTACTACAGAAACTCAGTTGCAGTACAAAACAAGATCATGATTTGATGCGGGCCTGGTCCTATCCCGAAAAACTATAATATAGGTTTTTCCTGGCTGATCTTCAGGGAAAGCAGCAGGTGGCGCTATTAAGTTGCGAATCTTGTTGGCCGCTGAGAAGTGCAGAAGATAGATTTGAAATAGATTTGAATTCATGGTCATGTATTTCTTGCATTTGGAGACAACAGGAAGACATGTGCACGAACTCATCTACTATTTGTGCGCTTTAGTGGTGGCAAATTTTGTGATTATATTCATGCCTGCATCCCCACGTTTAACGGTCGACTTTATTTAGAGTCATCAAAACCATAAATTACAATAAATCACTTACAATAAATAAAACTGGAATAATTAATGGCCATGGGAATTACAGCTTCAGGACAGAGATCTGACCCCGAATGGGTGGGCGCAGTAAGCGCTGAACATTACGGATAAAATTTGGTTGGTCTGAATAACGTCTTCACGTTGGTTCAAGTTCGGAAAACTTGCTTAAATTTGTTGTGGTGCAGATAAAACGCCGCTGAGAATAAATTCAAACATTTATCCCGCTCCTAACACGGTTCAGTTAATCGATTATCTAAACGTTTTCTTGTTAGTTTTTGGTGTGTCCGCCGAAGTTTAGGCAGTGAGGCAGTGTACATATTGGATGAGACAACAGGTTATTATATGGCATTTACACAGGTATCGGCCAATGGAAATGACCAGTTTGCCTGAACTATTCGTACTGGAGGGTGAAACCGGAATACCAAGAGAAAACCCATGTAAATAGACGAGGTCAAACCCACAACACGAGAAGTGTGTGGAGGAAACGTTATCGCCGCCTAGGGCCGTAGCCAGGATTTTTAAAATAGGTAAAAACTGTGCCTCGTAATGGAGCATGGTTATTGGATTAGCAGAAAAAATACTGAGGACTCTACGGTCATGCGGCCACCCGTCACACGTTAAATGCGTGCATATTTTAGTTACGCTTTTCAGATTGTGGACCCATCTCAAGCCACAGAAGCAGAGCCACCAATGGGAGATAAAAATACAGTTAGATATTTGTAGCTGCAATGCGACAAGTTCTTTCCAAGACCTATTCAATATACTGTGCGTTTGAATGAACAGGGAAATAGAGAGATTTCGCTCTTAAACATTTCCACAGCAGACGCCAGTTTTCGTTTCGCAGCGTCTCGCGGCAGCCCGACAGAGGCCTTCAGGAACCGATAATCCCAATGGCTGTGAACGTCACCCCTCCATTCACAAAAATCCGCACACCGCTTGGTTTGAACTTGCAAACTACTTTAAAATGCATTGGTCGTGGACCAAATTCATTTTATAGTATAGTAGTAGAAAGATTCGTTATTTTCCCCCCTAATTCGTTTACATTTTCAAGTAAACAATTGTTCTACTCACGTTGTTTGGATGACTAACTCGCACCACACTAAGCCTGAGTTGTAAACGACCACTTGCCACACAACCAGTTGCAACGCTGACTTCTTGTCTATATTACACACGAAGCGCCGAAAACGAAGAGCTGTGGGACAGCCGTAGCTATGACTAGACGCTCATTTGCTCCCTCCCCGCCCCACCTTCTCACTTCACCCCCATCCAGGGGCGTCACACGACACGCATCTGCACCAGTGTCGGGATCATAATGCAAATTACTGTAGGTAATACTGAGCGTGAGCGGCTATCGAGGCGGGCGGATTCTCCCTCTGCAAGCTACCGCCGCTGCAACTCTAGGAACATCGAACACATGTGAAATAACGCCGGCTTGTTTGTGATGCGATTATGGTGGCTGCTACAGGGGGGCGAGTTACATCACACGAACTGATTGAGAAATAACTGGGGTATGGATTTAAGGAGCTGTCCCGCTTCTTTATCCGGACTTGCAGTCAGCACGATATCGCGACTCGTACGTGAGACCAATGGAGATAGTGTGGGAATAGGTGTCAAGCTGCTCGGAGATGAGCTTAGCGACCTTCCCGTACTTGGACACCTGGCATTTGTTATTCTGCAGGAGCAGGTTAAGAGATACTTTCGGACAGGCATTACACCCGGACACAACCAGCATGACCTTTTTATTTCCAGCTCCGCCGGTGCTTGGCTCAAATCAATTGTGTCCTCCGTATCCATGGTAATAAAACAGCCCATGCATAATGCAGACAGTTCGGTAGCTTAGGCCATTGTCAGATTTTGAGACCGCCCCCGTCCCCCCACCCTGACTGGTAACTGTTTTTAATGAGTCGAGTTAATCACTTTATGAATATGACTTCAAAACAATGCTTTTGCGCGTTTTTATTTAATCCTCTCCAGCTATTTTTTTCTGTCGCATTTACCTTTTTATCACCGGGAAGATGTGCTTTCTTTAATTGCATGTTTAGTTTTAAAATATTTATTAGGATAGAAAAGATAGCTATATATATGCTATTTTAAAATGAAATGCAGTTTCCGCCTCTTCTCAATGAAAATCAATAAGAAACTCAGAAATCTTCCAACAATGCACGCAGTCTTGATTAAAGTGGTATTTTTTGCAACAAAATATCCGTAGTTTGGTCAGCCTGGTAACCACACAATTACATAGCAGCCACTCTAGTATCAGATATAAAATAATACATCTTTCCTCCCCTGCTTCGACACAAAAGAGAAGCATCATTGTGACCAGCAGAACCCACAAATAACAAGAACCATATTAAAAAACAGATTATCGTAGCTGATGATCGAAGCCCCAGTGGCGCCATATAGATTATGCCTTTCAGATACCTATGAGAGACTCCTCGGATCTAGTCGTGAACCATAGCTGCAGTTTGTCCCCCAAAAGGCTGAGAAGCCAACCTTACCGTTCCTCGCTGGAGTGACACAGGCAAACTGAACGAAGGGCGCTCATCCACTTCACTCTCGGTACTTTACCTTCTCCATTGACTTCCGGTCGAGTACCAGTACCAAAATTTCCAGTACCAAACTAGAGGAGGTATTTTTTTGGTACTTTGGGGTGGGACTTGCAAACGCTTTCCTCGTCGATTCGTTATGAAAATAGCCGACATCTGAAATACAGTACAACTACCGTCTTCAAAAAAGATACGGATTTAGAAAACAACATAAATTTTGTGATAACGGTAATGATAATAAAAAATAAAAGTAGTAATAATAGATGCATGGACAAATAAAGAGATCCAAACTTTAACTCTGGTCGGAAGAACTGATACAATAAGATAAGTATGGCATGAGAAGGAATAAAAAAAAGTATTTTGTATAATATACTAGGGTAGCACGGTACTGGAATTTTTTCAAATATTGTAATGTGATTTTGTTGTGATAAATACTGGGATATTTAAAATCAAAAAGGAGTTCAACATAAATTTCTCACATACCCGTCTAGGAGTGATTAAATAGCAACAGTGAAAACGATCACGATTGTCTCGGAGAAGGCATTCTGCGCTCGTGCAAAAGCAGTAGGGGTAAATCTTAAACTGGGTTTTAAACATAAAATAAATAATATTGAAAAGGAATAATCATCAACATTGCAAAATAAGTTTTTTTTCCTATGGCAGACTAAAAATGTTTCAGTGAAACTTAAACCCCCTGTGATATAATGTCCGACCAGAAGTTAAGGTTTGAAAAAGCCTTATCTAAAATCTAGCTGACTAGCGGTGTAATAATAAAGGTAAAGCATAATTGCTTACAGTACTTTCCGTCTAGTATTCTATGCAATGATGAAACCTCCGTCGAATGTTCTTGCAACGGTTTGCTAAATTTATGGAGTAGCGGAGAACATTGTTACTCTGTTCTACGCATGTGACTTAACCTAGAGTATGTTATTCTGATAGGCATGCTAAAATGTCCAGTGTACCAGCACCAGTTTTTACGGCAGTGGAAAACCAACACCATTTTGGATACCAAAAGTACAGTACATAGTACAGTAGAAAAAGGTCAATGAGGTCAACAGCCATTAACAAAGCTTCGCCCCCCATGATGACACAATTGGAAATGTAGCAACCAAGCATGTTTGGTTCCTGCATGTTCTCTGATGTGTATAGGTGACTTGTTAGTCTAGCTGTGATTGTTGTAAGTGTTTTGCTTGAGTTCCCTGGTCCTGTCCCTTGTGGTATTCCCCATTTTGTTGACCCTGACCCAGCTCCTACTGTTCCACCTGTCTGTTTTGGTTCCCTTCATGTGACCCACATTTGCCTCTTTTTGGCCCTAGTCTTTAATGTTTGGTTGAATGGCTCACACCTGTTCTTTGTTCAGCTCTTGTTACCTTTGTGTGTATATTTGTGCCTGCTCTAGCTTTGTACTCTGCTTTGTCATTATGTTTGGTCCCTGCATGTTCTCCGATGTGTGTGGGTTACTTGCTGATCTTGCTGTGATTGTTGTAGGTGTATCTCCTCGTGCAGCCAGCTTGCCCTTTTTTTTTACTCTTCACAGCCCCTTTTGTTTCGTGTTTTTGTGTTTGAGTTCTGTTTTATTAAATTTCATATTTGTCAGTGGATCGTCCCTGCGTCATGCCCCACCATGACAGGAAAGTACAATATACACAAGGAATTTGAAATGTAAGAAGAAAAGTGAGTTTTTGATGTACTTCCTCCAACAGTTCAGTTTACACTTCAGCGTTAACAGCACATAAACTCTACGGGAAGTTTCAACAAAAAGAAGCTCTTTAGATTACTTCTTGTTATATCAGGTTCAGATTAAATGCTTCCATGGCACAAAGGGTCTTATGTCAATTATGATTAGTGATATTATGGGCAAACTTGGTATACTGCAGTCAAACTGTCTAAGCTATCATGAATCTTCAGATGAATTAGGCATTGTCATGCCCCGCTCGTCCAATCGTCCTGTGTGCCACGCCCCCTCATTACCTCGTGTGGAATCCCCATGTGATCAGCTGTTTCAAGTTGCTGTCATTAGTCCTATGTATTTAAGTCTGTGTTTAAGTATGTATCCCCAATCTGGTCATTAACGTTTTGTGGTAGTTCTATGTTCCTGAGTGTTTTACCCTTCAATAAATTCCTCATTCTCTGAGTCTCCCTGCTCCTGCTTCTTCAGTCTATGCCAGGACAGAATGACCGGACTCCCAAAAAAGACGCCTTGTCGAGTATCTCGGTCTGGTAGCTGAGGTATTATACTGGCTCAACCAGCCAGAAATACAGGAGTACCCCGCTGCCCGAGCTCTTGCCTAAAGGACCTCCTGGAGTCGATGTCCCCGTCGACCGACCCAAACCTCACAGAGGAAGTAAGGCAAAAATCTGCTGCAGCTGCAGAGTGGGGTGGCTGAGGCTATACTCAGGCAGGTGCCTGAGTATAGCCTCAGCCTGCCTCTCCGGTAGAGCCGCCTGAGCCAGCCCCAAGTCGCCAGCCCCACCCCCGTGAAGCCGGCTCCCCAGAGGAAACACTGAGGAAGCTTCAGGAAGAAGGAACAAGCTTCCTCAGCAGGAGATGCCGCTGTACCTAAAGTCCCTGCTGCCCCTTCCGTATGCGACGCCCACACCCAAGCTCGTGGTTTCTGTCCCGGAGGTTCCTGCGCCAGTCCCCGTGGTTCCTGCACCAGTCCCCGAGGTTCCTGCCCCAGTCCACGTGGTTTCTGTCCCTGAGGTTCCAGTCCTCGTGGTTCCTGCTCCGCCCCCTGTGGTTCCTGTGCTGGCAGTTCCTGCTCCGCCCCCCGTGGTTCCTGCTCCAGAGGTTCCTGCACCTCTGGCTCCAGTCCCCTCGGTTCCTGACCCTCTGGCTCTAGTTCCCCCAGACCCTGCTCCTGTGCCCCTGGCTCCCATGACCCCAGTCCCTGTCCCCGAGGGGCTCCCGGAATATCAGACCACCGCTCCTCCGTCCTTAGTGGAGTTGGAGGAGGAGCTCGAGTGGGATCCCTTGGAGATTTCCCTGATTGCCCCATTGCACCCCTCCATTGGGTCGCCCCAGCCACCACCCCAGCGTGGCAGATCCACGCCAGGTCCTCGGCTCTTGGTGTCCCGAGGAGGGAGAGGAGACCTGTGCAGGGGTCAGGTCCCACCCGACCAGCCCCCTGGCTTGCTCTCGGTCCCCTTGACTCTGGCTCGGCGGTCGCCTGCGGTTCCTCCAGCTTAGTGGTGGCCTGCAGTCCCCCTGGCTCTGGGTGAGCGGTCACCTGCGGGTGTCCCGTCGGAGAAGGGTCCCTGCTTTCCCTTCTCTGATGCCTCGTCGGTCGCCTGCAATTCCCCCGGCTCTGACTCATCGGTCACCTGTGCCTTCACCGGCTGTGGCTGCACCTTCGGCTGTGGCTGCACCTTCGCCTGTGACGGCTTCTCCTCACTCCTCGCCTCCTCCGTTGTCCCCTTCACCTCCCTTTTCGCCTCCTCCATCAGCTCCTCCACCTTCCTCCTCGCCCCCTTCGGTATCCCCTCCAGCTCCCGCCTTGCGGTCACCGAGGGTCCCTTTGGCTCCGGCTTTGCGGTCGCCTGCTGCCCCTGCGGTTCCACCTTTCGCCCGCCGAGGTTCCTTTCAGCTCCTGGTATCTCCCTGCCCTTTGCCCCCTGTGTTCCCTCCTCATCTGTTTGCTCCGCCTGTGTTCCCTCCTGGTCCATGTCCTCCCTTCGTTGGTTTGTCCCCTGGTGTTGTTCCTCCGTTGTCTCGTTCCTTAGTGTTCAGTTCTCTTTTCCAATCCTTGGTGCCCCTGTGTCTGTCTGCATTGTCTGTCATGTGTCGTTTGTTTTCTGAGTTGGTCTCCTTGTGTCTGCTCTGCAGGTCTGTACTGTTCCATTTGATCCGCTTGGTGCTTTTGTTTCCCCAGGTTTCGTCGTGTCCCCGGTCTTATCCTTCGCGGGGGGGGTGGGGGCCTGTCATGCCCCGCTCGTCCGATCCTCCCGCGTGCCACGCCCCCTTGTTACCTTGTGTGGAATCCCCGTGTGATCAGCTGTTTTGAATTGCTGTTATTAGTCCTATATATTGAAGTCTGCGTTTAAGTATGTATCCCCAGTCTGGTCATTAACATTTTGTGGTAGTTCTATGTTCCTGAGTGTTTTACCCTTCAATAAATCCCTCGTTCTCCAAATTCTCCATCGCCCTGCTCCTGCTTCCCCGGTCTATGCCAGGACAGGTATCATTAAAGTGAACATGAAATACTGGTTTAGATGTCACAATGCTCATATGTTATGTGTTGCAGGTACATTTCTACTAATGAAAACATAGTACATGTTTCCTTACTCTGAAGTTCATTAGCTATATTTCTGAGGGAAAAAATACAAGTATGTATTCAGTTCAGCTTGTGTGAAGCAGTTATGAAATCTCATATTTGTCGAAGCTAAAAGACATATAAAATAGGAAGCCAACAAAAATGTATAAACAGCCTTTACTGTGGACGCATCAGAAAAATTCAGGAAAATCATTCCGATACATCAACAAACATGAAGCATTCATCCACTGGGCATAATTAATCAATAGCCCATCTCGTTAAAATAAAAGACCGGTCTAAGTTGGTCACCGTGAGCAGGATAGATGTGCGTAGCCTGACCGACCGCAGCTGCGTGTTTAAATGCACAAATAAAGTATGCGTTGTTATTTGTCATTGCCAACGCCGATGACGACTTCGTGTTTTGGCACCGAGTGAGGCACAGAGCCCGTCTGCGTGCTGGCGACGCTCATGTGTCCCCGATTGCAGGTTCAGTTCTGAAACAACGGAAGCACAAACGTTATAATTAACGCCGTGATTACCGATAATTGCACTGGAGAGCGATGTCGCACGGTTAAATTCAGAGGGTACATATGACCTGTTATGCATACGTAAACTTTGCACCTCCAGAAGCGTAATATGATGAATCGGAGGCTCTCTATTTAGGCGGGAGCACACAGGACCCCCGCATGTCCTGATGTCTAGTGCTGTTTATTTCTGGCTTCTTGGGCCATTTCTATTATTATTCCATGCTCTTTCTGAGCATCTCTTTCACTGTCTGCTAACCTTTTCGAAACACCATTAAATCAAATTATTGGCGTTCCCTTGGAATGCCTTACAGCAGTTTGCAGTGGCCAACTGGAAATGTAAAAAAGTATTCCCTTAGAATTTTTTTATAGCAAATAGGTGAGAAAAGCCTTACTGTTTTCCTTTTTCACAATGACAGAGAACGGTGGACTACATAATAGACATTAATAATCCCAATTCATCTCCTTGAGCCAATTCAAAGCATTTGCAGATCACTAATGTGTTCTAATTTCAAGGGCTTCAGAGGTTTACGGTCATGTTGTGATGCTGGGTTTAACAACTTGAAAATGACATGATTTCCTTCCAGTGCATGTTCCAGAATGGCACATGTTTTGGGGACTCCTACTATTCAGACTGGAATACAATGGTAACCAAGGCTGGCCCCAAGACCAAAAGGCTGTGAAACGCTCGCAGGACTTTGCCAAGTCAGAGTTGAGTGTTTAGTAGTGAATGTGCATCTCTAGATTACTGCAAAATGACATGTAGAGAGACCTTTGCTGCATTTTCACATACATATTAAATAGGTCTGGGTTGTTTGGTATGCAGATTTGCAAATGTGCCTCTAGATGCTTAACTTAAAAAAAGAAAATTTGCAGTATGATCTTATCAGCATTTTCTTATAATCATTACCCTAACAATGTGCAATCCTTGGTCTTTCATGTCCCCAAACTGTGATTGCAACCGAAGTTTTATTAATATCTTTAATTATAGTGATGTAAAGACCGAGGAACATTGAGAACTGAAATCAGATTACATCTGTCTTTTATTTTTTTAAACAAAAGTTATCACAGTTAATGTGTCCCAAGCTCCAAATCATAATTTAAAGCAGACAGCACACAAAATTTAAAATATAAAAACAAAGAAATCATATAGTTAATCCTCTTGGAAACGAGTTCTGATTGCATGTGTTTAACAAACCCGGGCCCCCAGAACCACTCATCAGATTGTCATTGGAAGTCTATGCTCTTATGAATAAACCTTGACACACTTTCATTCTGGTGAAGTTTGTTCAAGACAGAGGAAGATATAATGAATTTTATTACAGTACATATCATTTATTGCAGTGCTCCAGTTAATCTGAACACCTTCTCACAGTGGTAGTCACATACTGTAGACTAAAAATAAACTTTTAACCAAATAAATGAATGTTTCCAGTTCTCCAGCTTGTAATTAACATTTGATCAATAAAAAATGTGCATGCTCCCTTCAGATTGGACTGAATTACTAAATGTGATTGATCATAACACATTCGAGTACAACAGAGATCTGTAATCTGAAATTCACGTAGGGCAATTTTACATGTACCACTTGTTTTGACAACAGGTAATGGTCTTATAAATCTGGTGGTTGTGCAGAAGCATCCGTTACAGAAAGTTATGTTGATTAATCACGGGGTGGGGGGCTAGCGATTACTGAGCACCTGACACTTTCATCCTGAATTTACCAAGGTTCACCCATGTGGCACCTACAAAATATCTGTGCATGTGACTGGTATGGACCAATCACCCTCAAACCCCCCTACATGTGACTGGTATGGGCCAACCACCCTCAAACCCCCTGTGCATGTGACTGGTATGGACCAATCACCCTCAAACCCCCTGTGCATGTGACTGGTATGGGCCAATCACCCTCAAACCCCCTGCTTCCCCACAAACACACAACACTACCACAATATTGGTAGGAACATGTCGCTACCATCCCAGGGCCGCCCACCCTATATGCGACATAGGGCGCCATTTGATTAGAGGGTGCAAAAGAGCGAGTGAAAAAAACTGGGAGAAATACCTGTGGCTGCATTCTGTGATATTATGGCTATTTACACTAAGTTATAATATTTCACTACTTGTAAATCAGATGCTAGCTAGCTAGTTAGCTGTCAGACACCCTTGTTACTGAAATGTTATTAGAATTAATTAATTGACAAAATCTGTCTTCTGTTGCTCTACAGGGTAGGTTGGGGGTGTTGCCTATGACACCTAAACACCCAGAGCCGACCCCTGTACTGTCCATACCCAAATTTACACCCTTGCTCAATGGGGTTTGTACAGTAATGTTTTAAAAGTATATTTAAAATCCCTTTAACTTTCTGGGGGGACAAAAACATTTTCTCTAGGGCATTCCAGAGCAGTGGAACATATATGGGAATATATTGTATACATGTAAAATGAGGTATGAGAAATGACCAAAGCAGGACTCCTGGTGATCACTCAATGCACTGCAAAGAATGCTGCAAGTCTTGCATGCAACGCCCTGACTGAGTGCTGCGATTCTGAGCACCGGTGTTACCTGTGTGGGTGTCCAAAGTTTAATTCCCGTTGCAGAACACCCAGTGTAACTGTGCCCTTGCAAATTGTGTTGTGGCACTTCCCATGTGGCACATGAGCAAGTTGCCATGCTTAACAGGACACACCGTGCATGCTGTTTATTTCAGTGCCGGATGCAAAGTACTTTATCTGCGACACTAACAAGTTACCAGTGGTCCAGTATGGAGGCATGTGACTCTCTAGGAACAAAAAGGAACTGAAATGCCTTCATTTCCCACATTGAAAGTGCTATTCCTGTGATTGCAGCCCCTGAATTAGTGTCGGCCTGCTGCACATACCCTGTTTGTGCCACCTGGGTTGTTTGCCTCTGTTTGCTTTTGCAGGAGCAATTAAGAGGCAACTTCTGTTTCACATCTCCCCTAGATTATATCAGCGGTACAGCTGAAAAAAAATGCTTTACAGGGGCTTTATTTGAATTTCTGGTTACATCAAAGGACAAACAAAGTGACTTAATATCCGTAGCACAGATGGTGAAGGCAGACTGTATTCCGAGAAAATGACTATAATACACATATTAGTCAGTATGTAATATGTGTCACGGTGTGCAAGACGAAGGACTCGAAGCCCGACGTTTGGGGAACAAAAGGGGTTTATTGAACTGAATGGAAGCAGGGAAACAAACAAGACCACGAGGAGTCAGAACGAGAAGGCTAGTAAGGGGAAGGACATGGGTAGACTGGAGGAGCAACATCAATGACCAGCCTGGGGCTGATGAGACAAATAGGTACTTAAATACAAAGACTAATGAGGGGTAACAAGCACCAGGCATGGCCACGTTAGAGAGGAAACAGGAGGATAGGACATAACATTACCCCACCCCGAAGTGTGTCCTCCAGGTGTGGAGGATCAACAGGGAAGGGGACTAATGGGACCAAATGCAAGGGCAGACACACAGGGCTAGGGACAGATGGTACAGGGCACAGCAGGACTGACAGGGTACACGGGACAGAAACCTCACAATACCAGAGGGGCCGAGCCACTGGACAGGACAGGACACATGTCGAAACAGACCAAACATGAGACAGAACAAGGCACCAGGGACAATGGCCCAGGACAGACAGAGACTGAAACAAACTGAATACACCCCATCTGGGAACACCTGACAGAAAAAACCCCAGACATGGGACAAAACACATGACATGACTAGGGGCATGGGACTGACCAAGGCAAAACAGCAGAGAGGACACCCAACAAGACACACACCAGGACAGGGCGGATACTTAGAGGAACCACAGTAACAGGGATAGAAACACAGGAGAGAACCACAGGGGACAAAGGCCAGGACAAAACCAAGGCAGGAAAGGGAATCAGGACAGGGACCAAGGTGTGACCAGAGGGAACAGGAAATTTCCAGGAAGTCTCCAGGAAGCTGGGTGGCGACCTTGGGACACGGACCCTCCTGGGCCTAATCACTGGCAAGGCAGGGTCCATCTGGACCGCAGGGCCTAAGGGCCTTAGAGGGCCAGCGGGCCCAGAGGGCACCAAGGGGTCAGCATGGCCGGAGCAGGAGGGAGCCAAGGGAACTGCAGAGAAGGGGCAGGAGGTCGCTGAGAGACATCTCCTCTCAGCCGCAGCAGGAGAGTCGTCAGAGTGGACATCAGGCAAATGAGAAATGGGGTGACCTGCACGGACAGTGTGCCCTCTTCTCCCTCTCCAGGAGAAGACTCAGCCATCTTCTCTTTGAGGCCCCAGCTGACACCGCTCACCACACCTGGACTAAGGATCAAAGGTACGGACTTCGGGCTGAGGCTGGGGCCCTCAGAGCAGGACTTAGGGCAAGGCCTAGAGGGTCCCATTATAGGTCCTTCTGTGGGGTATCTTCCACGTCAACCCAACTTGGCTTAGCGGCAACCGGGGAGTTAGGCGTCGACCTAACAGTGACCTGCAGGGGACGAGGAGACTGCAGCCCGAACACCTGGAGCAACCACTGCAGTTCTCTACGGGATGGTATGGCTGCCACGATTGCAGACATTGTTGATGTGGTCTTCCTTGGTCCTAGAGCGTGGGCAGAGCAGCCTTCATTGGACCAGGAGCCTGGAACATGGGTAGAGCAGCCCTCTCTGGGGCAGGTGCCTAGAGCACAGGCGGAGTGGCCATTACTGGGCTGGGCACTTGGAGCATTGGTGGAGTGGCCCTCTCTTGGCTGGGTGCAGCACAGGCAAGGAGGGGATCTGCTGGCACAGCAGAGGTGAGGACGGGCTCAGTGGATGTAGCAGAGGTAAGGACAGGATGAGCAAGCCCCTGTGGGCCAGACTCTGAAGAATCAGGTAGAGCGGCAGTCCCTCCTGGGTTGGGCTCTGGAGGAATGGGACTAGTGGCAGCCCCGCCTGGCTGGGCTCTGGAAGCTCAGGATGAATGGCAGCCCCTCCCGGGCCAGTCTCGGAGGCTCAGGACAAGCTGCGGCCCCTCTTGGGCTGGGCTCAGGAGGCTCAAGACAAGCAGTGGCCCCTCCTGGGCTGCACCGGGACTGGCGAGGTGGGAGCCACAGGCACAGCCAGCTTCCCCTGCTTCTTCCTCCTGTGATTGAAGATGGTGGGTGGAGCTACAGCTAGCTGTGGGGAGCCGGTAGGCTGAGATGCTTCACCCTGCGGAAAGGCGGCGGGCTGAGTGGCGTCACGTGGCAGAGAGGCAGCAGGATGAGTGCTCTCACACTCGACTATACTCCACATGTCAGTCAGTCAGCAGTGAGCCTTCTCCGCCTCCTGGGAATCCATGTCCAGGGTGAGTCTCACTAGCATGCTCCCTGTTTCCCTGAAGAGAGCCTCGCCGTGGGGATCCTCCAGACCACAGGATTACTCCTCCACTCCAGGTGAGTATCCAGGAGGGAGAAGAAGTCCTCTGCTTGAAGGCAGGGTGGCTCCTGCGGTGCTGGTAACCCCTTCAGTCCTCGGATCTGAGGCACTCAGGATATCCGGTCTGCCAGATACGGGGAGGCGAGGAAGCTGGAGCGGAGGGGCAGATTGCTGGGGTTTTTTGGGAGTCTGGTTATTCTGTCACAGTTTGTGAGACGAAGGACTCGAAGGCAGCCATTTGGGGTTTATTGAACTGAACAGGAGTAGGAAAACAAACAAGACCGTGAGGGGTCAAAATGAGAATGCTAGTACAGGCAAAGGCACAGGCAGACAGGTAGAATGATGTCAATGACCAGACTGGGGCTAATGAGACAAACAGGTATTTAAATACAAGGATTAATGGGGGGTGACAAGCAACAGGCGTGGCTCATCAGAGTCACATTAGGAAGGAGAGAGGAGGGACACGCGGACATGATGGTCAGGACGTAACAATGAGGCACGTCAGTCTTTATAAAACTCTTCATACATACACAGACTGTGCCACAACAATGTACAATGAAGCCAAATGTACTTATTTTTTGACCTGCTCTTTTCACCTGCTTTTTCATCTTTTTCACCAGTTATTGTATCGGTACGAGGTAGACTCGTCACATTAGATTCACAGATCTGTCTCTTATTCCCACAAAACAATATCAGAAAGATACATCGTTTTTCCATGAAATATAGACTGGGCAGCGGTATGTGTAAAAATCTTTGGGGAAACCTTTGGTGGGAATGAATAAATCGGGAAAAAAATCTCTCTTGTAGTTTGTACGATTCACAGTTTGGTCACATTTATTTTAGAAAAAGAAAATTGCTAAAAAAAAAAAAATAAGCTAAGACTTAACACATTTTAATTAAAAAGTGGATATTGACCATATAAATACATTTCATAAATACATCTTTTATATTTTATGACAAAAATAAACACTGTGTAAATGCACGATTTTAAGTGACATTGGGAAGAAAAATGGAACTTAGATCTGGACTATTTTCAAGTGAAATGTGAATCGTTGTGCTTTTAGTCCAAGCGAAACTTTAAAAGACGTTTATTTTCTAACCACCCACCCCCACCCCACACTGTCCCCTAGTGGTCTGTCTTTAAAATGAGAATGTCACTCTCACGTCAGACGTGGCTCCCTGTCACTGGCAGGACTGCGGCTCCGTCTGCGGCTGTACAGACTGACGCTTGGGACACAGCATCCTGGCGAAGGCTCGCCGGAAGCTGCTATGGCAGAGTGGGTACAGGAACGGGTTGATGGCAGAATTGAGCCAGAGGAGCCAGAAGGTGATCTCATACCAGTGGTGCTCCACACAGCGCCCACTACAGGCCGCCCGGATGATCATCAGCAATGTGTATGGTGCCCAACAGATCCCAAAGATGCACACGATGATTGCCAGAGACTTGGCGATCTTCTTGTCACGGGAGAGGCGCGAGTGCTGCACATTCCGGCCACCGGGGGCGTCCGCTTGGGCACCGTTGACGACGGGCACACGCGGGACTGAGGGCCTCAGTTTGTTGGAGGCCATCTTCTTCTTGAGCATGAGGGAGTTGCTGCTCAGGCAGCTGGAAGATGGCGATGGCTCATCGTCCTCGATGACGGCAGACACGGCCGCAGGCTCGCTCGACTGCACCTTGCGCGTCTTGACGAAGAAGACGGAGCCAGCATGGGCGCCATCGCGCTGGGACAAAAGCAGCTCGTTGGCACGTTCGGCCTGCTGCGCCTCGCGGCTCTTATTCCTCCGGCGGATGTTTAGGTAGATGCTCAGGTTGAAGAAGGCCACCGAGATGAAGGGCGAGAAGAACTCGAAGGTGGAGGCGCAGAGCAGGAAGTACCAGGTGTAGTAGAACTCGGCGAAACACTCGTCACTCGGAACATTGCTCTTGCCCACCACTAACTCCCAGAAGATGATGGCAGGGCCGTAGAGGAGGAATGCCAAGACCCACACGGCCACCATCTTCCCCAAGGCCAGGTTGGTCATGCCCTGCTGAGCCCTGTACGTGACCTGAGAGAGAAGAATTTCATCCAGTGAGCTGAAGACGACCACAGCTCATGCCTCTCATGCACACGTGCACATAAATATAGAATAACCAGCTTTAAAGAAATAATTCCCAACATCTCCTTTTATCCATTTATTTCCAGAGCTGCTTTTGGCCTGCATTCTACATGCTACACCTTTGGAAGAAATGTAAATGAGAATGCTAATTTATTACGAAAAGGAGTAATGTTATATAACATTTAAATAATAATAAATAAAATACCAATTACAACTCCTCAACTCAAGCACTGCACACAGGTACCCATTACCATATCTCAGGATCTGTCGCAGAATCAGCAGATAAGAGAAAGATATTCAGGATGTACAATTTAACAAGTTATGTAACATGTTTTGTAAAAATTACGCCCACTGTTATATGGCCCTAAATGAAGGAAGAAAATAATTATACATGAGCAATAAGAGGAAACCCCAAGCTAATTGGTATTGTTGACAAATTATAAATCACCCGGAATTTGATGACTTTAAGTTTATACACACACAACCACACACTGTGAAACTGAGAGTTTGCAGCATTTTGAAGGCACTAAACTGATCCCTGAAATCATGCTGAATTAATTTCTCCACATTAAGAAATGTTGTATCCCTGTTTATCAAGCAGAATGGCTTAGCGGGAGTCTCGTAAGAGGGCATGAGAGCGTGACAGTACAGCCATCATTCACCGGATGTATTCTGAGAGTAAAGGCAAGACGCATAAAAGGTTAAATCCGTGCGGGTGTCGATGCTGTGAGGTCAGACCTTGAGAAGAAAGCTCTCTGTCTGAGGGAAACCCCAGAATCACGTCACAGATCATACTATAAATGGCAGCAAATGGGAATATGAAAGCTGGGGGGGGCAGCTCTGTAAACATTGTGGACATCTGTTGTGGCTTCTGCCTCTGTGACTCTTGGCGAGGTCCATTCCAGATTCCTGGATTACCCCTCCATTGTGACCCCCCCCCCCCCCCAGCTGAAATCCCCCTCCCAGCAATCTGGATCCACCACATTCCTGGACCAAGGCACGCTCCCTCTCAATCCCGCTGAGGCCAGTGGTGTGTCGAGGCAGATAGGAGGCTCTGCACTGGTTGTGCATCAGTTTAAAATCATGTCATGCAGACATGATGTTCAATAGGACCCCTGTAGCTGGCTTGCATCACGCCTGTCTTTAATCAAAAGAAGCCCTCCTCTGGTCCTAGTTGAGGGCTCTAATTTTCCAGTAGGATTTCTGGGGGATGGGGGTCATATGATGCCAGTCCAGAGAGCCCCCTATAGCCTGATCCCCTAAAGCCGTCAAAATCCCTCCCACAACCCCAATGATCATCATAGACAGAACCTTGCAGTGGGACTGAGACAGTCCTGCAGGCCCCCATTTGCAAGAGAAGGGGAGGCTTTTAGGCAAATATTTTGCAGACATTCTTCCCCTTGAGTGCCCCCCCCCCCCCCATTTTATCACAGACGACACTTCATTTCAACGGCACAGACCCGAAGATCAAAGGCTACCCCAGCGTGCATTACCGGCACGGGCTGCTCCGATTGGCTTGATTATTCCGATTTATTGGAATATAATGCTTTGAAAGGGGAGTATTGTTGTCCTTACAGGGCAGCATATAAATCAAGGCGACGGGTGCAAGGGAATGGACAGTTACGCAACCACAATGATACACTGCTGAGTAATCCCATCACATTTACTGCTCTTTTATAATGTGAGGCCTATGAATTCACGGCTAATAATCTCACACATCTCATTAGTTACATGCACGTTATGAATTCTCCTAAAATATCACATATTAAGTATGTATAAGACTGCAGGATTGCTGACAGGTACTGGTCATTTGTTCTTGAATAATCGTCTACGGTAAAATGACAGCGACAGACCTATCAGCTATTAACACGGGACCATAGAAGGCATGTCAACTCTTTCCACCCCTTGCTTTGAGAATCAGCCTGCTGTCATCGCATCTTGAGAAAGGTGAAAAGCAGATAAGCTGCGTTAGCAGACCTGGAATAAGGCCATGGCTGGATAATCACACAGGAGCGAGTTCATTATTGCGGCCTGATTCCGCCACCGCGTCTCAGCAGAGAACAACAGCAGAGGCTTGATTGTTTTGTAATGCAAAGTGGGAAGACGGAGTCCTGCTGTTCACTTCGAGCGGGATGCAGGATGCCGGAGTCTCCGCGGGCTGCGTCACAGCTGCCTGAGAGCCCCCGGCTGTCTCTGACGTGGCGCTGACTCACACTGGTTCAAGCTGACTCAGTGTCATCAAGTCATGTGACCTCTGGGTAGCTACAAGTGTCACATAAATGGCATTAATGGGGGCATCTAAGAGATCAAATGGAACAGGAGGCAGGATCTAAGGAAGCACAGGGTATGAGGCCAGGTGTCCACTGGGTAGGGGCCCCATTAGGGGCTATTCAGGGTTATAGCTTCGGGTCCAGGCAACAATCAGGGCCCCATGGCACCTGAGCGTCCATACTGATGTCAGTCAAGGATCCCCGATAAGATAATCCAAGCCTAGGCAGTCACACTACGGACAACCCAGGCGGCTCTCCTGGGAGAGAGAAGCACGCCTGAACGCTTCCCCCAGAGCTGCATTTTGAAGTGATACCTGTCCAGGACCCAAGAAGACATCCTTTTATTTTGACCCCAGTTTCTAACCAAACAGGGCTGCCTCGAGAGCATGATTCACACGAGTCCTGCACTGACGGCCACATCCGGGGTGGGGGGGGCAGAGGGGGATTAACCTGAGCAGATGGCTATATCAGACATACCCAGTCACAGTATGCTTGGTGGGTAGACAAGGGGAATGGCAGAGACTTGGGGGGAGATGGCAGGAGTATCATGTGACCAGGACCCCCCCCAGAAAAAAAGAATATCCTTATCGAAGCAGTATAAAATAAAATTTCCCCATGAAATATCATTTAGTTTATACAGGCTTTTGAGGTGTGTTGGGGTGGAGTAGGGAGTGTGGAGGCAGGAAGGAAGAAATTGAATAATCAACTGATTGATTGTGATGGAATTTGCTTTCGCCAAAAAGGTTACAGTCTGCCTGTGGAGGCTCGTCAATGGGACAGACACATTTGCCCGTCTGAGAAACTCCTCAATGCACTACGGAACAAAACAAATGGCCTGCCTGCTTCCTGGCAGACACGCGGCTTTGTTTCAGCAGACATCATTGATTTGGCTTTTTTCTTTTTAGATCCCTATGTGCCTGGAGAAGAGAAAGCCAATCAAATTCCTATGCTGTCTGATTAGGAACTGTGTCTGTGTGCACTGGCAAACCCACCTTCATCCATCAGCATTAAACTCCCAGCTTGTTCCTAGGCACACGCAACATAACCAGTGAATTTAAGGCACAGAGTTATACAGAGGCTTTCTTTTAAATCCCAGTGTGAATAGAAAAATCATTAAAAATCAAGTCTTTAATATATTAAATATGTATAGCAATAGAAAAAAATGCATTTTCACCCTGCTGTAAAAAATTCCTGTTTGTATTACCCAGCATGTCTTTTCGGAATGGATATGTACTCACAGAAAAATGCAAATGCAAATGTAATTTGGCATATTTCAGTTTTTAATTATTATTATTTTTTTTTACAATTTAATGTTTCATTAGCATCTTTGGTGGTTTTTCACAGTTTCATTTAAGACTGCTCGCTAATTTAATTTCAGCACATATCACCCTTAGCACTTTCTCTGAGCTTGTATTTTTTAATTTTTTTACAGTCTCTCTCTCCTGTGTATTCCTTTTCCAGGCCAGGGCTCTGTCACATATCATAAAAACAAAGATCACATGACCAGGTCACATGTTCCTGTATGGAAGACGTGGGGTTGATTCACTTGCCGACACCATTTTGGGCACAGGTGCTCTGCACATTGAACTCATCCCCCTCTGCCACCCTCTCATTTCAAGTCGGTCCTGTACCACAGCCCAAACCGTGGCTTCTGAAGAGTCCAGACCGGGCTGAATTCCAAGTTAACAAGCGGCACCCTGCTCGCTGTTAAATTACAGAGGCTCTGTGAATAAAGCATGGCTGGCAGACTCATTAGAACAGTGATTTTCGCTAACTTGAATGGCAAGCATTACGGGATCTCAGACATGGGTTATTCTGACTTGGCCTGGTGTGCATAGTCTTGCCCCTCTGCATTATGGGCCTGGTCTGTCCGGCATCATGGCTGATGCGGACTTGGCCCAGCCAGGCCCTCAAAGCACATTATGGTTCAGACAAAAAAAATCTGTGTTTGGCTGCAGTTCTATGGCGTTGCCAGAAGGGCCTCCACCATCTACAACATTTGATCAGATTTTGTTTCTTAATAAACAGACCACATAGAAGCTATTCCCCAGACCCAGGACTGGTGTTGAAGTCGAATTCCCGGTAGCTGAATATTTCCTTGTTGGTTCAGCAACTCTTAATCTGAGCTCCACAGAGAGTAATAATGTGAAACTGATCTCTCCTGGGCCAGGGATCCTGCTGCCCGCTAGCTTGGAGGGCTGGGGGGTGGCCCATTTTCCATAGAACATTCTAGAATAATTTCTGACAAGGTGAGAATTACATTCTAAGCTTAACTGCCCCAGTGGCTTAGGGCAACAACCTGCTCTGCCAATCGAATGGTAATCACGGATGTATCGCTTACATTTATTGTCCAGCTACACTTTTGGACACGCAACAATGGCACTGAGGTGAGCCCCACGCAATATGCATCGACATCATCCCTTTAATAGCTGAGGGCTATCCCTTTAATCAGTTTGTTTACCTAGGGCAAAAAATAGTCCCTAAGGACTATAGATGGTAAATGAAGGAAATCGTTAACTAACGCGCAGGAAAAAATATGACGATGCGCTTGTATGGATTTTCAATTCAAGGCAATTCATGTGTTTGTGTGCTAATGAAATGCATTAATATTTCCTATCAAATTAAAAACCTTTTTCTCTTTTGTTGGCTGCCATAATGCTGGGTGAGACACATCGGCTGCCAAGCTGCATCACTCCCTCAATATCTCTGCAAGTTCCCTTCCCGGAATTAGAGCGGATTCCTCTTTCGCTAGGGGGACACAGCCGAGGTCGATTCGCAATCGCCTGGCACGAAAGCATTACCTTACACAAACATGCCGCGTCAAGCAAAGATGTGGTATGCGCCTTACTCAGCTGACATGTTTGTTTTTCTTCATGGAGCTTTCTGGCAACATTCCTGCTCAGGGTCCGTTTATGTTTGCATGCGTCTCAGCTGAACGGTGAAGCTGCTGTTTTTTGTCACAGCAGTAAAAGCGACATTACAAAGGTGACTTTAATGCCTGGATTTACAGGTTCCGTTCTGTTGGTCATCAGTCAGCAGGAGCGGGTTTGTTGTTTAATATTTAGTTAATTTAGTATTTAATGTAGTGACAGTTTGTGGCCAATAGGGGGCCCTGTACCTTGAGGGGCCCATGTGTGGTGTGAGTGGTGGTTAACACTGCTACTGTCAGTAAGAAAACATGGTCCCACGCATATGCCGTACACTCAATCCGTACAACTCATCTAATTAATTTCAGCCATAACATTATTTTCCATTAGGTTTATGAAAGGGAGAGTATAACAGAGAATCACAGCCTTTCATTTCACCAGAAGGTTCCTTTCAAATTTGGGCCAGAAGAAGTATGTAAGTCTTCTTCATTTATGTGTTTAACTTTTTAAAAGATTTCTCCATGATATTTAATCATATTAAAAGACAGCCCCCCCCCAACCTTTTCCACTTCCGAATTTCCTAAGGCTCCCTGCTATTTCACCATGGGAACGTTTCCTTCAAACTAATGCCAGAAGTTTATGTAACAGTCTTTATTTATGAATTTAATGCTTTAAAATCTTTTTCCATGGTGATATTTAATTATATTAAATTCCAAGTTTCCTATCACTCCCTGCTGTTACAAAAAGACATGGTGCCATCTAGATGATGATGATGATGTGGCCTTTGACAGATGCATGGATCATCCAGCTGTGATGCTCACTCTGTCATATGAACACCAATGACATAAATGGCATCACACATGTGTCTATTGGTAGCACGAGATGATCCTGTTTTCTTGTAACTCATTCTCCATTGCTGCCCCGTGACACCATGTCCACCATCTGTCATCGTTTACCGCACAGCGCGAAAGAACGATTACTCCAGCGTCAGTACGGTCTCAAACAGGGGCCTGTTTGCGGTTGAGCCCTCCAAGTCCACAGGCAGCCGTTTATCGCGGGATTTTTAGCTTTGGAACAAGGATTAGCGCATCCTGGAAGTGTATCAACAGCGACATCGTCGCAGTACCCATCAACGTGAAGGTGCCATTGCTCTACAATGGTGTAGGCTCAGCCATGGCCGCAAACATGACTCACTGCTAATTGACACAAGTTTGCGTCTCGCTTGTCCAGGAAGTGTAGACGGTGGCAGAAGGAAACACCTGAATCGAGTTACTAAAATGTGATCTTGCCCAGAAACGGCAAGGTGTTCGAAGAAGTTAACACCAAGCATGGGCCATTTAGAAATCTAACCTGTCACACCAATGGAATGAGTACGTCAATTACACTCTTTGCAGCACAAATTGACTCCCCTCTCCCTATACTTAGATATAGTGAATTATAAAGAGGTTCACGCACAGAACCCCGCAGCCGATACAGAACACATTCTCAAAAGTAAGTTGGAATGCGGTGATAGAAATGCAAATGACATTTATTTCGATGAATCACGCGTACGGCGAGATTTCAGCAGTTTTCCCAATGCCAGTGATTAGAAAGACGAACATACAGCCTATATCGCCCCCCCCCCCCCATTACCACAGGCTTTAATCAAACACAGCTGTGACGTAACGGAAGCCTCACTCACAGCCCGTGTCACGGACAGGAAGCGATCGTAGCTGATGAGGACGATGTTGAACACGGAGGCTGTGCACAGCAGGTAGTCGATCACCAGCCACAGCTTGCAGAGACCCCGTCCGAACATCCAGCGTCCTGTCAGGATGTACGGGATGTAGACAGGGATGCAGAAAGCACCTGGGAGGAGAGAGGAGGACAAACAAAGCTTGGATGAAGCCCAATTGGACGCGTCGTGCCACAGCTTTGTGTGAGTGGCTGGGCAGGAAACAGCTTCAGAATCAACGAATCAATCAATGTGTTGTCAGTTACTGGGTACAAGATTCAGCCTGTGACAACTCAGGGCAGTTATTTGTCAAACTCCTTCCCTTGCTGCCATCCACAAATGCAGGGGCGCAACTTGAAATTCTGGCCCCCTTGATAAAATGTCAGCTAGACAGTAGAATTTGTCAAGCAGAAGGAGGCTCCCCATGGTAAAATATGGGGCCCCTGTAAAGTGCTGGGTCTCATGAATCTGCCTGGGTATCCATGCTCCTCCTGTGCCCCCAGCTCACTGTTCACCCCACGGTGGTTCCCCCAGCCTGACGCATGGAAATCCCGTCATGTAAAGGTGTGAACCAAGAGGTCGATCCTGCCTGCTTACCGGAGAAAGTACAGGTCAATTAGCGAAATGGCGCTCACCGATTGTGTTACGGATGCTGCGAAGATGAAAATCCTAGCATCTTATCTGCCTTAAAAGTAGAAACTATTTAACATCACAAAGCACCTACTGAAGTGATCAGCACAGCAGGGTGGAAATGACTTTCATGCAATTATGCAAACATGGAAGAGGACAGTATGCTTCCTTATCAGAGGAAGAGGAACAGTATGTAACAATAACTTGTGCACTGAGAGAAGTACACAGTCTTGAAGGGAGTCAGACATTTCCAATTTTAGTCTTGACATTCAATGAAGCGGCAGCCATTGTGGTGAAGGATCCATACTTAGAGAGAGGTGATCTCTGAATTTATTACCTGGCTTTGTGGGCTCTCTCAGATGAGATACTCAGGGTAAACTGTGACTAAACTCTGTGGTCGTCTTGTTAAATCCTCCAAGTGCTTTACTGTTCACCTTTATTTTGCCCCAAATTTATGGTATTGACAGTGTTACATATAACAGGAGGTAGGGTTCCAGTCAGCTAATATGTTACCATGGTGACTGATCATCAACCCTATGCCAACAGACAGCTGAAGTAATGGAGCCCAGCTGACCACGACTGGTCTAATTATCTTGTTATGGTTATACACGGTCAGCTGGGCAGCTCCTCCAGCACTGGGAGTCGGCGGTGAGCTGGCAATGAGTTGTGTACAGGAGAATGAAGTGGTTATCATTCTTTTGTTTTCGGATTATTCCTATTTAAGGCTTTTGCACCTTTTTCAGAAATACTTTCAGTGCCTTTTTCAGAAGATCCAATAATACTCTTTTTATTTTAGCCCGTCTGAACCCGGCCGACCTTCTCAAGCCCCTATCATGTGACCGATGTCTAACTCTCAACTTACCACAACACATACAATTTCCCTGCCTAGCTACTGGGACCAGGGGCATAGGCAGAAATTCTAGGTCCCCTGACAAAATGTCACCTGAGCCCCCCAGCCCCCCCCCCACCCAATTTTATGTATAATTTTAGATATTCAAGGTAGTAACACTGGAAGTAGGGTTACTGAGGCTGCTTCAGCGTGGTCTATTTCTTGTCGGTTATGTTAATTATCCCGCAGTGGCTCAGAGGAAACTTCATGATCATTTCTCCAAAATGTTAACTAATGTTAGCTGTTTATATCTACAAATGATACAGAAGAACTTAATCAAAGTCTATTGGTCCTTCTGACTTCCAGCACCCTAAGCTCAGAGCGTCTTCCCATGCCTATGATTCAAAGACTCCTATAAAGTGCTGCGTCCCCTCAATCTGCCAGGGCATCCATGTCCCTCTGACACCCCCATAACTGGGACCCATACAAGCATAGATTCCTGTCCCCTGGCCAGTGTCTTACCCCAAGTGCATTATTTACTGAATTCATTTGTTAGAAAATGTCACTAATCCATATTATACAGCATCCTAAAAGGCAAGAACAGACGATCTACTAATCAGTTTAAGTCGGTCCACTGATGTATTCTTGGGTAACGTGTGAACTCTTAAGTGGTATGATGAATTACTGCTGCCTTTTTCGAGAGGTGAATCGAATACCCCAATGACTGCAAACACAGAGGCTGGTTGTTATTTTGACAGAAATTACAAATGCCAGAAAGGGCAGAAAGACCATGCTTTTGGCCCTGAATGCTCATCCGAGTGTTATAGTACATTTATCTATATTTTGATCATTTTTCTTATTGGTGTAAAATGTAACTAGCATTTGACAAAACATCAGACATTGTTTACCAAAGCTGTTACTGAACACAGTCTTATTGTGTATGTTGGGACTATTACTGAAAAGTGATTGTAATGATTATTATTCTGACTGGCAAATGGGATTTTACTATTCAAATGGTTATTGAAATTTATATATATATAAATATAATATATATATATATATATATATATATATATATATATATATATATATACACATACAGACACACACATACAAATATATACACATATATATGTATGTATGACAAACTATTTATATAATATATTTGTCTGTATGTGTATATATATATATATGTGTGTGTGTGTGTGTGTGTGTGTGTGTGTGTGTTAAAATTGTGCGTCATTTGTACATTTTGCAGGCACAGTCTTCAATATATTGGTTTCATTACAAATTAATTTGGTCATAACCTCGTCAATTAGGGAGCAGTGAGGAGAAGAAAACAAGTATGATATGTTCTTAACCAACCGGCAAAATTATTAAACCAATGAACAAATAAAAAAAGACACGCACACACGCTTTATGGTTTACAAGGTGAGGGCGGGAAGATGGAGGTCCGAGGCGTGACCACGGGGAGCTGACAGCAAGACCGGGATACTTAGCTGAGGTCAAATCTCAGTTCACAGACGATTTAGCTCTTGGAATACTGTCGGGAAACCGAAGCGACATCGAATCAAGGGACTGTGGACCGACGGCAAGCTGGGCTCAGTGTGGAAAAGGGAGGAAGACGAGCGATGGACGGAGGACAAACCCGATTTAGCAGAGAATTCAAAACAGGTCTGGGTGAAAGCACTAGAAGCAATAACAGCGTGCTTTAACCAACTGAATCGTTATAGTCGACCGACTCTCTTTGGTGAACCCTTCCTCCAATTCAACTACGTAAAATACACAAAGTCACATCTAAAATATATAGCCTATGCAAAATCTACTGATCTGCAACAAGTAATCTCATCAAGTCGATTAAGGTGAAGGACAGTGAAAAGAGCAGTGGTACTGGTAGCCTAATGTCAGCCTATAAAAGTGGGGTTATCCTGTATATTAAAGACATCGCTGAGAAATGGGTCTCATTTCCACCCTTAGAGCTAAGTCAAATTGGTTTCCATTTCATATAAATGTATCTTAAGGCTATTATCCTGACCCGAGATGCACCACCACACATCTCCCCGGCCGGCTGCTTGGCTGCTCATTCAGCCCGCTGTACCCGCTGTGGGATCTGGGTCCTCGCTGACTGAGAGCGACGCCGGGGTCGGTGCTCAGAAAACATTTCTTTTTCAAACCGAAAACTACATGACATAATCTTCCTCCACAACAGGGCGACTTTGTACTATCATACGGAGAAACCGGTGAGTCAGTGTCACTTAAAAGACAAACGCGTATTCCCATTAATGACTAATTTGGCAAATTAGTTATTAACAAAATGAAACGCTGGAGCATCAGAGGATCCGAGCGACAAAGGAAGTCAACAGTAAGTGAAACTGGTTCTTTAAATGCAAATTTACTTAACAGGTCTGGAAACTTGTTTTCATCTCTTGCATACTGAATTAAGGGCATCGATCGACAGGGCCAACAGATCAAACTTTATTTCAGACATGAAAGTCACTAATTCGGCTACTAGCATTTTAGTTATGCGACTTAATTATATAATCTAGAAATTAATATTACTGGAAAAGGTCGAGGTGTTTAGGGGGATCGTTAAATAGACAAGTATACTTACCTACGAGGAAATCTGATATCGCCAGGTTCAAGAAGAAATAGTTGCTCTGATTTCTAAGACTTTTGTCCACCACAAATGCAAAGATGACCAGCGCATTCCCAACTACAACTACAACCACAAGAGTTACCATTAACACAGCCAGGATCACCATGATATAGCCTGAAAATGAGGCGCCAGTCCCATGGAAGCTCGCAGAATCGTCACCGGTGAAATTAAAGCTTGAATTAATTTCAGGGATGCCAGCTCCCATAGTCTCCCACGAGTGGTATCGGTATTACTGGGAAGTAGAAATGTAGAGTAAAGATGATGCGCTCGTGTCATCCATGGCTAAGCGCGGTGGAGAGCCGCACCAATCTCAGATGTTCAGATCGTGCTCCGCGCAGCAGCCTGGGTTGATGCGCAGCTGTTCCACACGGACCGGACCCACAGGCTCCTCCTAAAAGTTGGCCAGGTGTCCAAGCGCTGCGGGACGAAACGACCTGCTGCGAAGCGGGGACACCCCTCATGTGGCATCGCAGCGGATCGACGAGGCGACTGCAAGGCACATTTTTTTTGAATGATTATTAAATATAAAAAGCGATTATAAACGTCTTCCCGCGCTTGATGGCAATCCTACCCTTTTCCGCCGGCTGAGGCACTATCTCCTGCTGAAGTGAGCATATCTCCCATGATAAACGGGAATTAAGGCGCGTTTGTGAAAGCGCGACCTTGCTCATGGCACTGCCGGGGGGCAAATCCTCGTTTTCTCTTGGGAGCGAACGAAGGTGACGTTAATGCACTATGCTGTGAAAATGGTAGACGAATACACGGGCACTCTGCAGTTTATCTGGACCTTTCGTTTAGTTGTCAGCAATTGCTTATCTCATGCCCAATGTCTTCATTTAATGAGCATGTTATTAACATATTTCTGACCAATATGTCCATCTCTACTTTTCAAGGTTATTTTGTATATAGCCTACATTAGAATGAATCCAGGTCACAATATGCTGGTTACTCGTGGTGCCTAAAGATTGAAAGATTGTAAGTTAAAATAACTCTTCTGGGTCCAGTATTTAACTCGATAGGTTTTGTCTTTACATTATTTTACAAATATTTTACTTTTTGTTTGACGATGCAGTTGCTCATAAATCCCTCAATAGCCAATTATTGCGCATTACAGATTGGGCTCTAATACTGTCGTTCGTAATTTGTTATTCTCAGTGCGATAGCAACGTTATATAATGAAACTCCGTCCTAACGGTGATGTTTTAACTCAAATCAAATAAGGTGAAGCACTTATGAATAAGTAATTTCTGAGAAATATGGGAATATATATGAATCTGTGTGTGTTCTCTGTGTGACCCTTGGAGTCAAATAGATTTCCTTTCTTATTTATAAATTCATACAATTTCTTCACATGAGACGCACCGTTTCGCAAGTGCTATATATGTTCGCCTTCCCTTCACTTCGTTACCGTAACGGTCCCCTTTTAACCCTCTTATTTTGAACTGTTAGGTAAAGCTGAATCTTCAGATAGCGCAGTTACGACTTAAATAACATCGCGCTCTCATCGGAGGTATCCATCTACTCCAAGCGATGAGCCGGAGTGCTGTGATGATTTTCTGCAGCGGCATTTTTTCCCTAAAAACCCACTTAGAACAATAACAATACACCCAATTATCTACTTTAATAATTATACAAATCTATGCTATGAGTGCGTTTTTGTTATGACTCCATGTTTCCCACAGTTCCCAGACGACTACAAATAACATAAACTTACTGTCATTTAATCAGAAGGATTAATATGGATGAAGTTAGTGTGCATTTCCTTGGTTTCAGTGGCACCACTGTTGTCATATCACTGGACTGAAAACAGATGTCACCATAGCTTCTGTCCCATTAAGGCTGCTAAAATGCAGTCATGACACCAGTCTAAAAAATTTGTCTGTTCTTGGTCTTAGCCCCTGTGTAATGGAATGACCTTCCCAGTCTCTCAACAGAATACAAAATCTCTCATTCTCTTCAAAAAATTATTCAGCAAAAATTACACCACCTTTCAGCCCTAAACTTCTGGTTAACCCTAAATTAAGCATTCTCCTCCAGATTAATAAAAGTATTTTGAATCTCAAAATGTGTGTAATGAGTAGTGGGTTGATTAAATCAGTAATGATTTTAATGCATGATGTTGTGTATGCAGTCTATGGACTCTCTTTGAATATATATACTTAATCTGTCCAATTAAATTTGAATATGGATGTGCCTAGCAGATATAATTGATTGTATTAAGAGGTTACTAATTGCCTCCTTCCTAAAACATATGCGATATGTTTCCCGAATGATATGCAGAACTTGCTTTGCTGGTAAAATGACCAATTAGCCAGTGTAGGAACTGTAGGTCTACACTCTCAGAAAGAAAGGGTAAAATTGTACCTTTGCTTGTTGCTGGGGCTGTAGCCTTGTAATTGTACCTTTTAAGGTACAGAAATGGACCCTGATGAACATCCTGAAGGTACATCCAACGTTAATGTACCACCAATGGTACAGAAATGTTCTTCCATTTCTGAAACTTAAAAGGTACAGTTACCTACAGCTATGGGTACAATTGGCAGGTCCCTGAGGGTACAGCCCCAGTGACAAGCAAAGGTACAATTTTTTTTACCCTTTACCATTCTTTCATATGTTCTACCCATGGAAAAAAAGGAAAAAGAGGAGCTAAGCCATAAGGACTGAGACCTCTGCATCATTGAAGACTATCAATGGTTATGAGGCTCCAATAATATTAAGTCCATGGTTTTCGATCAGCTAAATAGCAAGCTAGCTATCGACTCTTACTGCTTACACAACAACAGGGAATATAGACATGTTGGGTACTGGGTAACTAGTAATGTTGTCTTTAAGCTAGCATTTAAGTGCTGGTAATGTTGAGGTGATAGTAAGATTGTCATGGCACTAATGTTAATGTGACGCTAACATTGACCTGATGCAAAGACTGAAGTGATAGTAAGAATGACTTGGCACTGATGTAAACATGACAGTAACATTGACATCATGTTAACATTGTCACCATGGCAACATTGATGCGCTGCTAACATTAAGGTAATGGTAAGATTGATGTGGCACTGACGTTGAAATGGCGGGACGGTAATGTTGGCATGATGGTTTGGTAGCTGAAAAGTAAAATTTCTCTGCTGTTTTCATCCTCATGGCCTAATATGCAAAAGTTGACTTTTGAATGAATTATGCATTGTAGTACTTTTAGATTTGTTGAGTTATTGATACATAATTCATTGTTTGTCGTAAAAAGTAAGACCCCACGGTGATGTATAGAGAGGGACTGGGCATCATAAGCTGCACAACTTGATCTGTTTCACCAACTTCCTCTATAGTTCTTTGCATCCAAACATCTGCCTTTGATCAGAAATCCGCCCAAGTCCATTAGCATTTCACAATAATCACGGTAGCCGGGAAGAATTAAATGACAACCATTCGGCGAGATATGAAAGTATGTGTGTCGTATGATAACTAAATTCAATTAAGAGCATTGAGATTTATGTGTTATCTTAACATACAGTTGGCCAATATTATGGATTAGTGAGCGCCACTTGACTTAGGAAAACTTATCGGGCTTGTTAAGTTTGTTTGTTATGTTTTGATGCTATTGCAAAGTAGAAGGACAAAAAGGCTTTATATATTTATATAGTATCATCAGCAATTGTCTCCCGCCTCGTGCTCCTAAGCTTCCTGGGAGAGATTCCAAACCCCCTGTGCCCTGGACCAGGATAAGTGCTTTGAAGATAGATGGTGGATTCAGCGGAAGCGTGGAACATTTTTTGTTGGTCTTTTTTTAATGAGCTGGCCGACAGCTGTAGTCAGCAATGCTGTTATCTAAGAAGCTGTTTTGGCTGAAGTTTGCGGCCAAGAGCAGGAGTGAGGAAGTGAGTAGGCCTGATGCTGTCAGGACCCCTGCAAGGGATCCAAGCAAGACTGTAGCTAATATTTCCATCACTCAGACAGTCTAACAACAATGTTAAAGGAACATAAACAGGCATTTTTCTTCCCTGAGTACAAAACGCCAGTAGCTAAAACACACATTTAGGTACATCTCTCCAGAAGTTATTTTCTTGCTTTTAAATGTTTTCTTTTTGTATAGTAGTTTGTTAGACAGTTAAAGTTTTGTGAATTTTTTTTGTGTTTTTCTTCTAGTTCCTCCTTTTGTCCTTTAGCAGTCTTGCTAAACCTCTTCCTGAAAAATGAGTTGCCCAGTTAATTGACTGTATACTGTCTCACACTCCCGTGTATTTCTTTGCATGGCTTTCTAAAATAATGACAAATGACAGGTATAGAAGGCATTTTATCTCTATTACTCGCTAGTGTAGTTTTACTTTTGAAACTGGTTATCTCCGCAATATTTTGAAGAGACAGCAGGATAGTGAGACTCTCGTCTTGTTGATAACTTCCATTCTAGCAGAGTAAATTAAGGTTTATCGCCTAGAAAGACCCAACCTTCATATTTCCTATTTATTTTCTTAGACAATGACCCCCCTGCTCCAAAACCAGATATAAAATGTCACAATAAAGGTAATTGCAGGTGAGTGTTACTTATGGCAGATCACAAGAGAACATCCTGTACCATAGAGACCTTGGGACATTCAGCCAGACTTTATAAAAGATACATCACAGATGGAAGGGGGATGGATATGCACCATAACTATGTTACTCTCCCTCATCACGCCTTTCTTACAAAAGCCGACAACTCGATCCATGACACCTCTTCTCCCGGTTAATGAAAAACCCCTGGTTCTGGTGGGGTCTTTCTCAGCACTCAGCGCCTCAGTCTGGGAACCGAAAAGCCCCCAAAAAGGGACTAGTCATCGACTAATGATGCGTGTCCTCAACTGCCCCTCGAGGAGAGACACCCCCCGCAGACATCTGAGTGTTCAGCACTGCACCATCTTCCCTGATTACTTCACGAAATTGTCACCTTATAGCTATAATAAACTGTCGTGGATAATAAAGGATATTATTACTTCTATCAACATGTTTATCTAGAGTTTTACCCGTTAATAGTGCAGTAATGGAGTAGTGATGAACAGATCTGCTGACTCAGTCTGTTGTGTCAGTTGACTTCCTGTTAGCCACCATATTGGACATCACCGTTTGTTTTTTGCAAAAGAAGAAACACAATCAAGGTATTTTTCTGTCATTCGCAGGGCTTCTGCCACCAGACTGACATCTCCTGTCACATTCATCAGTATCCCTTCCACCCTGTTCCTCAGGGGTCTCTCAGACGCTGTCATCCAGAACGCCTTGAGCGATGCGTTTGTAACCCTTTGACAGCGCTGATTTGGGGAGATGAATGTGTTTTTTTCTTCCTTTGTCTTTCTGAAACAAAGTGGATGATGAAGCCTGCAGAATATCTGCAAATCACAAATCAGTGTGGAAAAGTTTCTTCCAAGACATGGAGAGATGTTCCCAGCTTGAACATGGCAGCAACAAATCCAGGAACTCTGAGCCCAATGGATCTCAATTGACTTATGTTTTTTTAATATACTTCCTTTCTTAACATTTGCCTCAAATGGAAAAACAGTCGACAGCACAGTGGTGCAGTGGTTAGCACTGTTGCCTTACACCTGCCAGGGTTCCGTGTTCTCCCCGTGTCATTGTGGGGTCTCCCCCCGTGATCCAATAACATGCTGAGGCTAATTGGAGTTACCAAATTGCCTATATGTGTGCAAGTAATAAGTGGATGGTGTGTGAGTGTACCCCGTGATGAGTTGGCACCCCATCCTGGGTTGTTCCCTGCCTTACGCCCATAGCCTCTGGGATAGGCTCTGGACCCCCTGTGACCCTGAGTAGGACAGAATGGTTTCAGAAAATGGATGGTTGGACAAACATTAGTCTCAAAGTTGCAATTACCCTCAAAAGCAATGACATTATGCAGTTAAAAAGTTGAGAGTGGAAAAACCCCAGAGGGCATTAGAGAATAAAAGATCCCAAGGTCAGTTGAGGGCAAATAAGAACAAATAGACCATACAAACACTCAGTTCCAGGCCAAGCTACCATCAGCAATTAAAGAAACTCTACTGTTGTGAGAGTGTAGTAAAGCGCAGAGAATCAAACCTCTGGGTGACCTTCTGATGGCTCATCCGCCGGTGGAGTGGCAGGTTGCAGCTCTTCAATGGGTGTCTGGGATCAGCCTGCTTCCAGAGGCTGACAGATCTGATTCTGCTGGTATTTGATGTGAGCACAGAGGAGGGAGAGCAGGGATGCTGAAGCTAAAGAAGGTTAGAGCTTGACTAGGTGGATACGCCTGAGGTCTTCAGTGAACTCCTTGGATACCTGAACCAGGAGATCTAACAGAAGTAAGCCAGCCAGCTACGGTGCATCTTCAGCACCGATTCAGCTACTGAGCCGATATGATTTACAGACCATATAACTAAAGGCTGAAGGTTCTGTGGTCTACAGGTGGTTTATTTATTCATGCAGCTATTTATAAGACCACCTGCATCCTCGAAGCAGGAAACGCTTTGGGTGGTCAGATCCTGAGAAGCTCCTGGGAAAGATTTTAAAGTCCATCTCAAACCTGATCAGAATCCAGTAAAAGGACATGGGGATTTTGTACATCTTTAATTTTATCATTCCAGCTAAAATCTGCTGTGGCATTTTTGATTACCCATAGAGTATGGAAGGTGCAATCGGAGCTCTTGGAGACTAGGCCATTGCCTATTCAATGTTCAAAGTTTCAAGCTATGTAAATTGTCCTTCATTTGCAGCACTCCAGAAATCTAGGAACTACATCCTGAAGAGAAAATTAAAAGCACTGGAACACTAACACCATGAGTCAAAAACAATCAACATTCTTTGAAGTGGGGAATCAGACGTCCCTCAGATTTAGCAAATGATGGCAAGGTATTGTTGCAGGCACCGTTTTGTTTTGTCACTAGCGGATTTTTGTTTAATCTGATATTAGAAACCGCTTTTCTTGCTCATCCTATTTTCAGCCTTAAACAAATAGGATTTATGCTGCTAAAAAGTAATATTTGGGTCAAAATTTGATTATATCAGTTTGCATTATATGGATTTTTATATTTAAAAGCTCATTTTAGATGCTGAGCCATGGCCTGGGGCAAGGAAGAGAGAGATATTTCAGTATATTGCTGGACATTTAAATATGCAGCCACTAGGTGCTGCAATGCCTCCTCCCAAAGTAAACGGGGTGGGGGTCACTCTGCTTGGTGCCCCCTGAGGACGAGGTGCCCTCTGGGCACATGCCCAGATGCCCGTATGGTTAATCTGGGCCAGTCGTGGGTCTGTGTTTTCTCAACATGCCACATGGACCTTAATCTGAGGACTGAGAACAATTGAATGTGCAGCATTTCACGCACAGGGCCTATCAGAGAAACAGTCTAGGAAGGAGAGTTGTTTCGATAAATAGGATGCTGTCTCTTTAAACATTCAGCCCTCACAGCCATTGGTCTATCCATTAACAAACAAAAATGTGAATAAGAGTATTCTGCAGGTTTCGACACTCCCACTGACACATCAGCATGTATCCCATGCTTTTGAAGTGCTTTTTTAAGAAAAAAACATATTTCTGGAAGAGATGACCGTAGCATAAATATGTCAGCAATTAACACTTAAATCTGTTCCAGGGCACAAGGATTCAGTTATTAAGAGGCTATAATGAAAAGAATAGTACACTCTTCATGACAGAGTGCAGCGTGTTATTGTCTGTTAAGGGCATTTAAGTGCATTCATTGAAGTGGATTCTTTCAAAGTTACGCTGCGACCTTTAACTTTTTCTGTTAAAAACTGGGAAGAATGAGTAAAGGGTGTTTGAAAATCAGATTACAAACAGAAGACAATAGGAACTTTAGAGCACTCTGGTGCATATAATAAGCATGTGTATATGAAGTGCTATGATAAACTATGGCAGAATCAAGATTTTCTATGAGCGATTCCCAATGATGTTTTTTTATTGTAGATCAGCAGATCTTTAAATAAATTCTTTGTCAGAAAATCACCTAAATCAAGGCTTGCATTTCAATTATTACATTATATTTCAAAAATTGAAGGCCTGTATAGAAACACCTCTGGCTTACGGCAAAGATCTTTACCAGGAGGTTATCATTCTAAGGTTGGCCTTTCCTCTTGCATATTTTACAGGCCACATGAATATTTATCAGGCAGAACATATCCATTCCTCCTAAATCAGAAAAACGTTAGCTTAGCACACACTGGCGAAGTTGCTCCTGCATGGTATAATGCGATCCTTTGTTTGCTAAATTACCGCTAGCATCCTAATGCATGCACTGGGCATCCACCAGATGATTACTGAGAGTCCACGATGACTAGATTCCTCAAGGGCAAAGCCTCCCTGTCCACCTGTATCACGAGTGGCAGCTAATGACTTCTCTCCACTTTCCTGGACGAACGGAAATGCACTAACATAACATAATCCTGTGCCAAATCGATCGCGGAGTCTTTTTTGACTTGTCGCCAATGACTCGGTTCCCCATTGACGTAGCCGCACAACCAGCCCATTGCCAAATGGCGAATCTGAGGCGCAGCTGTGTTTGAGGCAGAGGATGGGAGTCCTGGAGTCACACAGGAAGGACTTCACAACTGCCGGTGAGCTTAATTGGCGTCTATCACAGAAAACTCGATGAACAGGGACCTTTACAAATAGCCCTCCGTTTCAAGTGCCGCTGTTGTAAATGTCAGGATGAGGAGCTTAAGAGTCGGAGGATTCTTCTGCTGTATGTAAAATTCAAACAGTTAAAGGACCCTTTAACCCCTGGTTCTCCTCTTTCACACAGGGGCACATCAGACGTACGGCAGAGGAAGGTGAGCCCTGTCTGTCAGAAGGTCCTCGTGGCCCAAGTGATTAACAGAATATCAGGCAAGTGAGGATGGAGCCAAACGGGGGAGAGGATGAAAGAGGGCTGCAGAGGAATCAGCAGCTGCATCTCGTTCCCAGAGTTTTTCCTCAAGTGATGTTGAGGCAGATTGTAGTGCTGAGGTTATGTGCTAAGGCACACGTGTCAAACTCAATGCCCGCGGGCCAAATCCGGCCCGCCATGTAATTTTATGCGGCCCACGAGAGCTTAAAAGGCATTTGATTTTCTGGGGGGAAAAAGTCACAGGGACAATAAGCTATATCTCCCACAATGCAAGTTGTTTTTTTAAATCCATGAAATGAACGCATCCTGCTGCTAAATTGTAGTGATTTGCAATCAGCTTTTACCTAAAACTGTTTTCTAACAAGTGGTGGGGTTGAAATATATCTACAAATATCTCCAAATGCAATTTTAAAGTTTATCAAGAAACACTATTGCAGACCGAGTTCAGGAACTAGCAGGCAATCTGACAACACAGCTGGCCGAAGAAACTCGCGGTTATGTGGCCTTTTCATTAGCTGTTGATGAAAGCACAGACAACACAGACAGCACATTTATCCATTTTTATAAGAGGCGTGAATGCAGACCTGACTGTCAGTGAGGAACTCTTGGATGTAGTTGCTTTGCATGGGACAACTACGGGGAGGGACATTTTTGATGCGGTGGAGAGGTCTGTGAGTAAAACTAAATTACCCTGGGAAAAGTTGGTCAGGCTAACTACCGATGGCGCGCCCGCCATGTGTGGAGATAAAAGAGACTTGATTGGACTAGTGAAGGAGAAAATGCAAAAAAGTAACTGCCACACACCTCTGATAACTTATCATTGCATTTTCCACCAAGAAGCTATATGTGGAAAAGCTCTGGAAATGCATGATATTACCACGGTCATGAAAACAGTAAACTTCATTCGGGCACATGGACTGAATCACCGCTAGTACCTGAAGGAGGCAGGCTCAGAGCACGGAGATGTGCCGTACCATACTGAGGTAAGGTGGCTGAGTAGGAGCGTGGTCCTCAAACGATTTTTTCAGCTTAAGGAAGAAATTGCTCTTTTTATGCAAAGTAAAGGAAAACCCTCGCCTGAACTGTCAGATACGAACTGGCTGTGTGATTTTGCTATGTTGTGTGACATAACGGAGCATCTCGCCCAACTGAATCTGAGGCTGCAGGGATGCAAACAAGTCATTACACAGACGTCGGACATGATCTCAGCTTTTCAGCGTAAACTTCAGCTATGGAAGTCCCACCTGGAGCAGGACAATCTTGTCCACTTTCCTATCTGTCAGAGCATCTCGGCCTCAGTTCCTGGTGCTTTTTCATGCTCTGAGTTGGCTACCAAAGTTAACCAGTTAATTAATGAATTTGATCGACGCTTCTCTGACTTTAGAATGTAGCACTCAGACTTTGACATTTTTGCCAGTCCTTTTACCATCGACATTGACAGTGCGCCTCATCTCCTTCAGATGGAGTTAATAGAGCTTCAAAGCAATAGTGGTCTGAGAGCAAAGTTCCAGGATGCTGCAATCAAGGACTTTTACCGTTTGCTGCCCCCTGCTTTGATGCCACAACTCCGACTTCATGCTGCCCGTGTTTTGTCCATGTTTGGGAGCACGTACCTGTGCCAACATCAGTAATGAATCTAAACAAGACCAAGCACATATCACGCATCACCGATGATAACCTCCGTGCAGTTTTACGGATTGCTACAGCACAAGACCTAAAGCCAGATACTGACAGACTGACCACAGGAGAACGGTGTCAGACTAGCACCCAGAGAAGAAATAGGTAAGCATTTAAAAAAAGTATAAAAATAAAAATAAATTATATTTCAAGAGAGAGTAAGTACAATGTAATGTGGGTGTAATTTAATGGTTGTATTAAATTGGCACAAAAACAATTTCCCCATAGGGACAATAAAGTATCTATTATTATTACATATACCACTTTGTATGTGTAGCAATGTATTCAGTGTGTTTACAGGTGTACACATTTATGCAGTCAAATGTTTACTGTAATCAAAATCATCTCTCCATTTGTGTTCAAAAGGATTTGAACAAAGTTAATGTAATGAAGTGTGTTTGATGATATTTGTCTTTGTTATTCACTTGAAAAGTTTGATCTTTGATTGATGGAGTAATGTGGGTTTGTTAACCTGATGGGGACACCATACTTTATGCATGTTCGCAGGCCTTCAGCTTTTAGATTAGACGAACTTTCAATTTACGAACGAAGAGGACTGTAAGTCCAAATCGTGTTCATTGTGCTCCCGTTTTTTTTTCTGCGCGAAAATTCCAGGTAGTACGACTTCTGGCCGCTACTCCCGCCGCGCAGCAGCGTAGCGTGCGGACTCCCAGCATCCTAGTTCTTTGTATTTGCGTATACCCTTAAAATGATGTTGAATAACAACTTACGAACATTTCAGGATATGAATGGCCGTTCGGAACGTATCTCATTCGTAAGTACAGGAGGGTCTGTATTGTCATATATTGCAGTTTGTCATGTTTGTATCATTTATAAGTTTAGCTAAAATGTCATTGACTTGAATACAAACAATATACAAAAATGATTAGGCCTATACATGTGAATTATATTGACAGGGATGAGTTAGCGGAAGTTAAGGGCATGAAAAGTCTAGCGGATTAAACGAGACGTTTTCACTCTTGAACAAGACTTAGCTTTATGTTCTGCCTTTGCAATTATGATTGATCTGTGAAACCCAAAGGCATCGTACCCATTTAGTCTCGCTGGCAATTTAGCTCTAGAGATAAATAACGGATGCATTTTCATCCCCACATTCGTCGCTATTCCCTGAAGAGCCGGCGACGGCCGCGGTGAACCTACCGATTTCGGTTCCCCACTGTAATTAGCCATTGATACCATTGTGAATCAATGCACGACATGCTAACGCAGGGCGCATGAAATTCAGATGAACTATTTTCATGCAAAACGAACTCCCCTGCTCGCCATGTATGCCATTAAGATCCCTCCACTGTTAAAGCCAGTAGGCCTGGAGTATGAAATCTAAATACGCAAAATATGGACTGTTAATATATGAACTGCGACCACGAAATATCTTCATACTCACAGCTTCCCTCATGTGACTTGATGCAGCGGCCACACTAACCTGGTGTCCGGGCCGCATCCAGGGGCAGGGGGCTTTTATTAAGCTCAAGATGCCAGAGGGGTGCTTTTTAACAGAAGGGTCAGACGCTGCTGAAATGGGTGCTTATCTAAGCACAGCTGGCCTCTTTCCTGAGGAGCCTGGCGTGGGCTATGAAATGTTAGCATAGCGCACTGACAGGACAGGTGCAGAGGGGGGCGGTCTTTGTTATAAAAAAAGATGCTAATTGTTCCGGTCCCCCTCTGCGAGAGGAGCTGAATTATTTATTCCGATGCGGTGTGGGCGTGGGGATCTCCTGGCGATGACCTGAGCTGCTGATGATCCGCTTGTCCATCATATCTTCGGCGAAGCTAACTGTGCTAATGTTGTTGTTTTCATCTCGGCCCACTAACATCCTGACGATTCCTCCATGCTGTCAAGGAACACCCAAATGCTGCTATTTCAGGGACATCTTAGGGGTTTTATTTAAGTGAATATGAAAAGATTTATTCATCCTGTCCATGCCCCCCCCGCCTCCCCATGACCATGATTTAATTAAGCAGTTATAAGTGTGTCCGCACTTATAATTTACATCCATCCATCCATTTTCTGTAACTGCTTTTACTATTCAGGGTCATGAGGCTTATAATTTACATTGAACATTTAATTTATTTGCATAAAATATACAATATGGTATCATTACGTTCATCCATTTTGTATCACTACTTAACCCAACCGGACTTGAAGCGTAGGAGCACACTGGACTGGTACCAGTCATGGACGGAGTCTGAGGGGGCAGGTCTTTGCTGTCAAAACTTCTCCTTCGTTAGGTAAATTGAGCTTTAATTGTGTTTTACCTGGCTAGCTAACAGAAGGTATTATGCACGGATTTAGCAGTTGTCTGTTTTGGTTACTTTTCTGAATGCAGTTGTTTACCGTCAAGGCTCAGTAAATCGAAGGTGTTGTGAGGTTATAATTGTGTTCTGTGTTGGCACTTTGCACCTTTGCATAAGTGGCTTGTTGCTACCGTATAAGTAGACATAATAATAGGTTATGTGTGCATCAGATACGTGCGTTAACACATAGAGTAAGCAAGGTGTGTTTTTTATTTGTCCCCCTCAAGTGCAAACATCAAACTTCATCTACAATATCAGTATCTTCTCATTATATTTTAATATTTAATATTATCCAGTTATTTACATTTTTGGGTAGCACTGCTACCACACACCTCCAGGATTGGGGGTTTGAATCCTGCCCCCCCCCCTAGAGTTTCTGACTGCCTTGTGTGTCCTTTCATAGACTGGCATCTCAGTCAGAGTGTAACCCCTTCACCTTGTGCGTTACACTGAACCTCCCACGAAGGAACTGGAAAGTGTTTGCATGTTCATTCTTACTGAGTTTCACTTTGTTATACTGTCTTGTACAAAAAAAAAAAGACGCCAGAGAATACAGCACTTACCTGTAGATTTAGAATCATAAAGTGCTCGTCTTTACGCTAAAAGGCAAATTACTTTCCCTATTAACTACCAAAAAAATAACCGTCTGCTTTAAAATTCAAACAATTTAGAAGTGTGACAGGGCACCTTCACTAAGCAGCGAGGGGTCCCTCCAATTCTGCAGGGGAGCCGGGTTCGAAATTGAACCCTGCCACTCTCTGACTGATACCCACGCTGAAGGAAAAAAAAAGACGACATAAATACATAAATAATGTACCTCAGATACATCATCTGTAATTGTGCACGAGCGTAATTAATGCAAAAAGAAGTTACTTTGGTGCTCATTTGAATATCTCTGAGAGTAACTGACACAGGCATGGCCTCTCATGTTTAATTGAGGGCCAGTAAAGTAGTTGTAGTCACTCGGTAGCTGTCAATGGTGCAGGTGGATCTTGTTTGCGGGGGTGTCTGTTTGAGTATGCAAATTTTGAGCTGCTTAGGACTTAAAAAAAATAACAGGTTTGGGTTACTCAGGGAAAACTTCACAGGCACTTCTTCCCTCCAGGAGTACAATTGCTTATATCTAGAAAACGATGCTCTAATCAATGGAGCGATAATAATTATTATTCCACAATCACAGACAGAGGCATTTCCGAACCCTTCTTTCACAGCGCTGCCCCCTTGCTTCAGGGGTCAGGAATTGCACCTCCCCATAATGAGTTGTGTAGTACTCCATGCAAATGTGTTTTGCTCCTTAACATGCGTCCTCTGTAAGCCTGGATGAGGATTCACGGGGGCCCCAGGGGTCTGCTGATCAGCAGTGTAAAAAGCAACATTACTTATCGGTGAACCCGTCTCTCACTCCCACCCGGGGCCTCCCCCGGGGGGCCGTCGCCAGGGGCTTTAGAGCTCGACATTACTTCACCACTTTTGTGCTTGTGCACATCAGTGCACCATCTAAGGCCATTTATAATTTGGCCTCATTTTTCCCACATTCATGATTTAAATGCCGACCTCCGTGCTGGATCCCAAGAAGACGTCTACGGAGGGGTGAGGCGAGGAGTGAAAGCCGCAACAAGGCGCATTATCTGCTCATCCGTGCCTTTCTTCGCTGTGCTGCGGCGCTCCTTTTTACCGTTCACACGGATCGCATTTAAGCCGCCCGCCGTGCTCCCGATGCACCGGGCGCTGAATCGCGCCTGCCATCTTCCCCGCAACTCATAAAAGGACAGATGCATTCTGAAAAGCCCGAGCGTGAAAGGGGGGCGGGTGAACATATAAAGCTCCCATGACTTGTTCGTTTCCATACTAGAGCTCAACAACGCTATCGACGGTTCCAGACGACATCGCATGCTGGGACATTACCAAACGGTGTGCTGTGCTGTATGTACCTGGCCAGCTTGTCCAGAGGTCACTGGGCAGTTACTGCCTAGCGGTACTGACTTAATGCAACAAATCGGTGCACTGAAGACCGACGAGAAATGTTTCAAAGGGAACGCGTAGGTGGCCGGCTGCAGCTTGGGGAGCGACGACATCAAACGAAGATGACGACACGCCATGAAAGTGGCGACACAGGAAATGACAACACGGTGTGAAATTGCTGACCCAGAGGGCCACTCAGAGCCACAGGCGGGTTCTCTTCTGCTTTTCTTTGCCCCTCCCCCCCATTCCCCCTCTTCCTCTATCTTATATCAGTTCCTTTAAAACCCCAAGAAGCACATTTGCGTACCAGTGCAGAAAGAGCGGGTCTCGCTGATGGGCTAGCTGGAATGCCTCATGCTTACCTTAAGCTAGTCTTTGTCTTACGGTGAGGGTCACCATGGTAACTGAAATACTTCTCGTTTTTTAAGGCATATGGACTTTCCTACAGTTACTCTAGCCTCCTCCCATAGTCCAAACCCATGACTCAGCAGCTCCAGATTGCCCGTGCCATGCTCTCTGTGCTGGATGGGCTCCTGCTTTGCTGGAATCGCGAACTGGACATGCATTTGTGGGAAAACACATCAGTTCAAAAGTTAGGCTCTCTTCTGCAATGGCAATGCAATTTAGCTGAACTACACAGATATATACATTTATTTCCTAAGATAGTGATCTAAATGGATACAGGATTCTTCATTTTAGATCGAATTTCATTTATCAGCTGTCTCCACGACTTGGGATTAAGAGTTTGTCTGCCTTTTGACTTAACTGTACTGATAATTAATTTGAATGCGTGGGAATGGGAGGGCAAGACTGCACCCATTTACATAGATTGGGAACTTTACAGGTGATTTTGGTGGGGGGGGGAGGGGAGCAGAGTTTCCTGTGTAGTATTTCAGATAGTAAAACAGCTAGAACATAAAATTCATAGTTTTGTTGATAATCATTTTCATATGTCCTGCAGATGTAATCTCCGTGCTCTTGAGAAGTGTTTGTATATCAGATTACTTGGGGGTACAGTCCTATCATTCAGTTATATGAGCAGTCAGTTTAATAAGAACGCAGCACTGCCATTAATTGAAATTTCCAGCCATCGTGTTCAGACAATCGACATTGTTTGGGCAGAGGAACACCTTAGGTCTGCAACCGTCCACATTCAAGGTTAGAGAAGCTGAAGGAAACATAAAAGCATTCAGCCTCCAATCAAATTAAGACTTATTTTTACTTATCTGCTGACTAGTTACAAGAGGAAAGCTCACTTGTTGGTGACTCACCGCTAATTATAATAAAGCGGCAGTTTCCCCGAGCAATCAGGGACAATCTCTCAGCAGTCAGATGTCGGAAGCAAGATGAATCCCAATCACCTTTGCGTTCCTGGATGTCTTTTTCCATGCCGCTTTGCGTGCCTTCGGAAGCCCGAGTGTTATCAGAAGTGAAATGAATTACCGGGGGTGAAAACCTCTGTGTATTTATAAGGGAAACCGTAGACTTGTCTGTACCTGCCTGTGTGAGTGAGTGTGACTCTCCATAGTTAAACTTAAATGAGCTGAATTACCCTTCACTGAGTCCTGTGGCCTGTACTACGAAGCGGGGTTACTGGCTTATCGGGGTAACTTGTCGGATTTAAGGTACCACAGTTTAAATGGACTTCATATTCGCTCACTTACATTGTGCCCAGACTACCTTAAATCCAACAAGTTACCCCGATAAGCCAGTAACCCCGCTTCGTATTACAGGCCACTGGTGTTAGCCCACAGTAGAGTAAGACTGGAATCTGACCTTGAATTGACGACCGTGATTTGGAAATAAATCATCTCACCAAAGGGGCATCTGTTTACATTGATTAGGTCTCTGTCGGCTGGACCCTACATGCTTTCAAAGGTGATTCCAGGATTCCAGGGCATAATAGGGGTCATAATTCATACAGAGGGGACAAGATTATCTGTAGCCAATGATATGTTTGGAATCGGTGACTGAAAGCGGAGGGGGTACTTAAGGGCTGACTCAGCATTCAGCTGGGGCCAGTGTCCCGTGGCCGCACCCCTGTATACAGTACACTAAGATGTTGATTTAGTCGTCTTATGAGGATCCTAGGGGCTTTGCTAAGCAGCTTTGATCCTCTGATGTAGCCGGGGTCACCGTCCCCTACATAAGAGGCCTCTCAGGCAAAGCTGCAAGGTTCAATATGATTACACTCCACACTCACTTTTTATTACTTTCACCATAGGAAATCCTGGTTACAGCCACCTAGCTTGCAGGGGATGTACATGAGAGGATGCGTATTTTTACGAACTGCACTGGTGTTGTAATACCCCCCAAATACCCAGAGAACACCACACCATGTCAGATTGCTGCTTGGAGCCGACGGCCATGACTCACTGGAAAGCCGCCTCGGATAACATGGGGCCCCTCGCAGCAGAAAACGGCATTACTTATTTTGTCGGTTCAAAAATTATTAAAACTACAGCCGCTCACAATATAATCCTTCACAATGGGTGCCACCTGAATTATTTGCATTCAGTTTTTTAGTGGATTTAATTACATATTGGATTCTGTAATCTAATCACAGGCCATGGATCCTATTTATGTCTGGTGCTGCTAAACAGATTGGGCCAGAACAGAACCGGAGAGGCTGAAACAAAAACACCTGCAGAGTGAGAGAGAGAAAGAGAAAGAGAAAGAGAGAGAGAGAGAGAGGTGATTTTACTTCCACCCCACTGTCAAAGGGATCCGTTCAAGGCGTTTTAATATTCGAAGGGAGTGAGAGAAGGTGACAGAGGAACATCAGGGACACGGGGAAGACGTGACTGGGGGACCCCCTTGTGTACACAGCCCCCCCCCAGCCTCTAGCTTTGACTCCGCAATGCTGAATTATCATATTTATTTCTGAGCTTGCATTGTTATTTAAATTGCTATACTGTCGCACAACTGCGGAGGCATAAATAACGCCTCTTTAAAGCATCCACCTCTTCCCACGTATCACTGCTGCCAAAACATGGGGGGGGGGGTTAAGCTCATGCAATGAAACTGTACTGTGCGAAAGTCTCAGGCAGTGTTTGAAGCTATTTTTCTGGGTAGTCAGTGTATATGTGCTCTGAACAAAAAGCAAAAAGCACAATCAGAACATATGCATATTAAATATGACACAATAAAAACTAAGAGGAGTTGCTTCTGCTCTCCAAAAAGTTACTGATTTCTTCTTGGGTAGCCATATGAACACCGCTTCGGTCCCCAAAGGTCCTCGCAAGGGCATTATGTGAATTCCTTAAATTTCACTACCAGCTCACTTAAGTAAATTATTTTAAAAAGTGCATGAGGTATTGATTGGCCAAACACGGCATGTTAGCATTTAAGTCAAAAAATGTATGGGTGTATTGGATTTGCTGCAAACCCTGGGGTTATTTTTGGAGAGGTATTGAAATGACTAAGCTGACACACTTTGACAGATATAATACCATAGCTGTACACCAACATGAAGATCATTTAAACACCATTTCCCTTGACTTCCTAAGACTTTTGCACAGTACTGTATGTGAGAATCTCAGCCTCTAAAGTATGGTCAAAAAATAAGGAAAGAGCTCTTCTCCTCTGTCTTCTGACATTCTTTCTTTCTCTTTCCCCTGTTTCATGTACCATTTTGCACAAATGATGTAGTGATAGATTAGCTACACACTCTTGCCAACAGCTTTGGGGTGACTGTGTTGTGATAAAAAATAGATTGAACTAAAATCAAAGGATGAATGGAAATGACATCTTTATATGTACAGGTAGTGAAGACCCTCTGGTCCGAAGCACCTCTTGATGCAAAGGTGATCTTCATTTAACATGATTTCATCCCATTGTGCTGTTAAGTGCAATTGTGGTTAAAAACTGAAAGCCAGATAAAAGCGGTTATATAAGCAGTTACAGGGATGAAGTAACAGTGATAACAGGCATTTTATGAGCTCTTCAGAAATTAAATTTTATTGAGTTGAGGGGCAGAGTTGGGGGGTCTGTTAGGGATCGGAAGGATGAAACCAGCAGGATGAAACTGAATACCTTTCAGAGACAGTCTCCAGCCCCCACAGTAAATATTTATTCATTTCATCATCTAAGCAGATTGAATACGAATGAATATGAATGGTTGGGAGATTTGAGCCAGATTCATCTTGAATAAATCCAATAATGATGAAGGAATGAAAATCAAATTCCTTTGGGAATAAATTCTGAGGACAATTCCCAAGCAAGGCTCTCGTCTGCAGCCTGCCCCGTCCCTTAACAGATGCTTATTTAATCATCAAGGAAGCACTTTCGGGGACACGTGATGCCAATGGTGGCATGGGAATTAGCCAATTCCTCCATGTCTAGCCATTTCAGACAGGGATGCTGCAGGAAGGCGTGAGCAGTCGCCCTGCGCTATGATGTGGAAGGGCGTCCATGGTGAATCAGAAATGTTCAATGTGTAAGAATCTGAATCCGATTAATGGATTAATGGGCCGGAATCTTGGTCAGCCGTCCTCCTTACTTCGCTTTCTTGCCTTTCTGCTTTTTGTTCCTTCCTCCAGCTTTGGATGACTCATCCTGGGGGGGGGGGAAAGAGAGAGAGAGAGAGAAAAATGGATAAACGATGGGAATAACAAAGGATGCCATGCCACAGCAAGGGGCGATTTCAGAAAGCTCGCTCGATAACGTGCCAGGTCTCCCCCGGTCCTGTGTCCCCACATGCCACCTCCCCCCACCACTGCCCGTTTACCGTAGCCCCCTTGCGGCCCCCCAGGGGGGCGACGTTGGGCTGGATGGGGACAGAGCCAGCCGCTCCTTCTCTCGTGAAGGAGGAGGCGGGGCTGTCATGCTCCTCCCCGCTCGGTGTGTGCAGATTCTCACACTTGCAGTCACTGTGCCCTCCCCCGAGGGCACACTTGTTCACGCCAGTTTCCGCAGCTTATTCACTCATAAAGGCCAGCTCCTTCATTCAGGTTTAGGGACAGACCGAGGGTACGACAGCTGGACCCGTAAGATTCTCCTACCTCTGGATGGAGCTGTGAGGTTATGCAATGTAGGCACAATCCCCCCCCCCCCATGCCGTTTCCATCTCATTCTAAATCCCCCTGCATTCACAAAACTCAAGCATTAGCTTTTGTTTTCATCTTTTCAGAGCTAATGGTTTGCCGCGCCCACGATAGAGGAATGACGCAGCAGATGAGCCACAGCAGTGGGGTGGGGGTCCTTCTACATACATACTGCGGTACAAACGCCTGTGGTGCCCCCTCCCCAGGCTGAGGCACCGTGTGCTGACATTTGACAGGCGCTGATTTTCGTATTTACATCTTGCACTTGTGTCCTGTGGGGCTCAGGGGGGGGTGGCGTACCCCCCAGCCTTGCTGATTATCGCTGGTAGTGATGAACTGTTGCCATGACCTCCCACATTACCCTGCACCTTAACAGACAACTTCTGCTGGCATGGTACTTATTTTTTTCCAGTCATTCTAGAATGTTCCATCTTACATCGGACAGGAACAGGAAACGAAACGAGCACCTGGAAGAGTGACTGGTTCATGGCACGTACGAGGCAAATAAACGGTTCCTCGGGACAGTGTGGCATGATGTAATATGGAGGTAAGATCCTGTGCTAAACATGCAGCAAATATTCAGGAAGACACACTTTGACATTAAAATGGGCTTGTGGAATGAAAGTATTTATATAACCATAAAATCGTGGAGGCGGCCGAAAGCTGCTTTATGTTCTAATGCCGTTTGAGTTTCAGTTTCATCGCCGTGTTTCCAGACACTCCACAGGGAGCCATCGGATATCAATGACTGCCTCCTTTCAGGGTCTCTTCAGCGGGTGACGGCATCTGAATCCGCTGGCATGGCACAGTGCCGGGTGAAAGCCAACATGGCCCGCATTGGCAGGTAGCAGTGCGTACCTGAGCAGGGCGTTAGCGTTCAGGTGTTGGCAACATCAGAGGACCACGAGGAAAAATAAACCCTGTGGAGGTTCTAGTTATTAAAAATACCAGGCAAGCAATGGTATGTTTAAGATGTGGTTTGTGGCTTAGTGTACCCAAGATCAGGTGGTCAGCAGTTCAAATCCAAAGGTTAGCCCACATCTATGCTGTTTAATACTATTCTCATGTCCCACTTGAGTTTTATTTTTTATTTTCTTTTTTTATTTAGCAGATGATTTTATCCAAAGAGATGTACAATTGAGAAAGCAGAGTCTGCCAGTCCTTGGAGCAATTGGGGGATAAGGTCCTAGCTCAAGTGATAAGATGACCATCAAAAATGAGGAAGAAATGCAGGGGGACATAGTCCAATCTAGCCTTTCTATTCTTAAGGCTTATGAGTGGCTTGCATCTTGCAGTGAACCCTCTGTATTTGCTTTCATGCAGTCTTCTCTTTATGGTAGACTTGGATATTGATACGTCTACCTCCTGGAGAGTGTTGTTCACTTGGTTGGCTGTTATGAAGGGGTTTCTCTTCACCATGGAAATGCTTCTGTGATCATCCACCACTGTTGTCGTCCGTGGACGTCCAGGCCTTTTTGCGTTGCTGAGTTCACTAATGCTTTCTTTCTTTCTCAGGATGTACCAAACTGTGGATTTTGCCGCTCTTAATGTTGTAGCAATTTCTCAAATTGTTTTTTTCTGTTTTCGCAGCCTAAGGATGGCCTGTTACACCTGCATACTGAGTTGCTTTGACCGCATGTTGTATGTTCGCACCTCAATCTTCCAAATGCAAACAAGACACCTCAAATCAACTTCAGGCCTTTTATCTGCTTAATTGATCATTAAAGAACAAAGAAATTGCCCACACCTGTCCATGAAATAGCTTTTAAGTGAATTGTCCAATTACTTTTGGCCCCTTTAAAAACAGGGTGGCACATGTTAATGAGCTGAAACTCCTAAACCCTTCATCCAATTTTAATGTGGAAACCCTGAAATGAAATCTGAGAGTCTGCACTTTATGTACATGCCCATTGTATAACTTCAGCTGGAGTATATTTCAGTAAACAGGTAAAATAGTAAAACTTGTGTCAGTGTCCAAATATTTATGGTCCTGACTGTAGGTAGCAACAGCATTTGCCGCTACTCAAATCATGCATTTGCATCAGGCCCCCTATTGGCCGCAAAAAGTCACTGCACTAGCAGGGGCACAAAGAGACTGAGTGGGGCCCAAGAAACATCCATGATGGCCCCCTGAACAGCTTGAGGATGACATTAGATGGTGCCATTTACCCGCCATTTTCTGCAGCCCGCTTCAAAAACCTTGTCAAAGTCAAACACAGCACCAATTAAATGTCAAGTCCTCGATTCACTTCCTATAGAGAGAGCTGGAATTCATTTGTAATTTGCATAGAGGGCTGTATGCTAGCATGGAACAGTCAGAAAGACACATGAGTAGGAGAGCTGCCACTCTTGTTGTGTTGTGTGGTGTAAAAGCGACACATGAAAGTGGCCATGAGCCACAAAATTCCAGGTTGAGATGGCCCAGGAATTTGTAAACTGGGACCAGGTTCCAGAAATTCAGTGTGAATTCAGCTATTAAGAGTGCCCTACACTGGAATTAAGGGGCATAGCCCAATCTGTGAAAAACAACCCCATAGCATTATTGCTCCTCCACCAATGCAGTCAGACAGGTAATGTTCTTCTGGCATCTGCCAAACCCAGACTTGTCTATCAGGCTGCCAGACAAAGAAACGTGATTCCTCACTCCACAGAACGTTTCCACTGCTCTAGAGTCCAGTGGCAATATGCTTTACATCACTGCATCTGATGCTTGGCATTGCACTTGGTGATGTGAGGCTTGCATGCAGCTGCTCGGCCATGGAAGCTCATTCCATGAAGCTCCCGGTGCACAGTTTTAGTGCTGGAGTTAATGCCAGAGGAAGTTTGGAACTCCGCAGTTATTGAATCAACAGAGTGACTATGCGTCTCATCACTCAGCGACGCTGCTCTGTTACTTTAGGTGGTCTGCCACTTCATAGCTGAATTTCTTTTTTTCCTAAATTCCACTGTGCAATAATCACACGTACAGTTGACTGTGGAATATCTAGCATGAAAGAAATTTCACAAATTGACTTATTGCAAAGGTGGCATCATATGACACTACAACGCTTGAATTCACCAAGCTCTTCCGAATGACCCATTCTTTCACAAATGTTTGCAAACCTCACTGCATGGCTAGGTGCTTTATTTTATGCCAATGGGTCTGAATGAAACAACTGCATTGAATTCAATTAAATTCAATTAAATTTTCAATTCAATTTTATTTGTATAGTGGATTTTCACAACATTACATTGTCTCAAAGTGCTTTACATTATCCCCGCCCAAAGCCCCCAGTGAGCAAGCCAGAGGTGACAGTGACAAAGTAAAACTCCCTAGAAGGAAGAAGCCTTGGGAGGAACCAGACTCAGAATCAGGGGCCACACATAAATATTTGGCTTGAGTGGTAAGAAATACTGCCACTGCCCAGCACATTGTACCCACAGGAGCTACAGATGGCATGAATAGCGGAAAAGGGTCATGAAGTTTGATGAATGTACCTACACTGACGAGGGAGATCTCTGGCTGTCAGCGAACGAGATGGTAGTGACTCGAGGTAAATCCTGCATCCTGGAAGCTGACAGTGGCCCACAGCATTGCTGATAGTTATTCAGGTTATTATATTCTAGGACATTTCGGCTCATTCCGGATATCTGAATGAACAGCTCTTTGAGAACAGTGTAGACCTCAAGTTTGAATGTCATTAAAAAAAAATAAGCAGGCAAATCTCTGTAAGCCAAAATACGCAGATTTAAGGACCATCAAGCGGCCTGGATATGCAGCATTTCAAGAGATGTTTGGAGAAAACCAATTCCTACAGCTACTCAGGAACCTCATGCCCGGTGCGCCATTCCAGCGCTAATGAACAGTCCAAGGCAACAGGGGGCACTCTGTCAAACATTGCCCTTCACCCACAGCTATCGTGGTTCAGGTGTCGTGGTCCATGAAGACACCAACTAGGTGTTTAAACAACACCGGCACACCCCAGTAAAGGGTTTCAGCAATTCTCGCTTCATTATGTGTAATTTACATACATTACTTTTTTAATACAGTGCCTGTTTTTTCAGGATACTACGCCTCACCGATAAATCTCAAACAAACATACAATCCTATTAAGGGTTATTAGAATGTGTGCTCAAACAGATACGGCTAATTTTGCTGAATGCCTCGATGGTGTGACATTTCTACAGGAGGTTTTAAATATTTTCTCAAAGCTTACAGACGCCCCTGATGGTTTTGCTGGTTACAGAAGAATATTGCTTCCAGAGTCACCAGACTGAACTCACAACAAGACTACCACCTACTTCTTCATATCCCTAGCCTTGAAAGTCTCTACAGTTTTTAAACTCCAGGTTTTCCCCTCATGATAAAAGGATAAGCTATGCACTTGTTGTCCAACAGCAATTCAAAGGCATCTCTGCAGCCTGTTTCTGAGGCAATGGTTACCCATAGCATTGAGAGGAATATGCATGCGTTGAGTGTCCATCTGTGAGAGTATGCCTTTGGAGCGCTGGAGCTTAGCAGGACAACCCCACCGTCCTTCTGACTACCCTTCACATTTCTCTCAGATGCTGGCCTGTTTCAAAGAAAGTGCTGGAAAGGTGCGGACAACTATGAATAAGCATGCCCGCCTGTTGAGAGGTAACAAACACATGAAATGGTGCACGGGGAGCCCATTATTTAATCAAGTACCCAATCTCAGCCCCATACTCCTCACAGCCCATAGCTCTTAAGCTTAACAGGTACTCGTTACTGACTCGTTACTGATGATGCTCTGAGTATCTCTGCGCTCCTCTCCACTTAGCAGACAAATGAGATTTTCAGACTACACACAATGAACCCATCTTTGCATGACCTGTACCGGAGCCCAAAATAACCCCTAGAGAGAGACTTCACTGCAAATATCTCAGGGGTATAAACATCTTCATTGTAATGGTCACTTGCGTTTGTCCTGATTGGTGGGAAATAGTCTGTAGAAGCACTGGATTGGCCCTAGTAGTGTTTTCAGCTTTCTAGCTGGACCGATGCAAATAGGGAAGGTGAGTAACAAACATGTGCAGAAACTTCTAGAAAAACCGCCAGATAATCCATGAAGGTGGGCAGCTAAGGTAACACTAAGCTAAAGCAGTTGCTCACCGCGGGATCCACGTGGCCCTCCTGGACTAGGATGGCCCTCGCACAGTTGCAGATATGCTTGAAGCGGTCCGGCCCCAGCAGGATGCCACCGTACCATCTGGACACGACCACCATCACATTCCGGACATCCAGGATCTGAGAAAGGTGGGGATGAGAGCAAGGGAGGAGGTGAAAGGTGGCCAATCTCAGTCACCTGACAAAGCAGAGCCCTGATCTTCCAGGACCTTTGTTTTGAGATGGGCAGAGGGGGAAGACACATCGGTGACGGGCTAAGTACTGGCTGTCACCCTTTACCAGGTGCCTGGGGAGTAGCATTTCAGAGGAGTTATGAAGCCTAGGACTCTGGTTAGCATTATTCATAACTCCCCCCATCCCCATGGGGCAAGAGCCCATCATCCAGACGTCTCACTGTGTGCCAAAAGGGGGCGCAATGGTTAAACGTAAATAATTCACTCATCTTGACAGTTAAATGTAAATAATTCAGTCTTTCCAATCAATTATTTCCTCCCTAATTGACCCCATATGGTTGGATTATAATATAATAATGATTATTATTGATTATGATTAGCATCATTGAATCCGTAGGATTCTGTTCAGATTATAGGTACCTGGCAATATTTTCTTCACCATGAAAAAATGTATGTTGTAAGTGACACCCTCATATATTCGGCCTAGCTTAATTTTAATTTAAAATGTAAGTTTTTACATCACCTGCTGTCTCAATTTTATTTTTGTGCAGCGAATAAATTGAGTTAGGTCTCCCTCTCAGTAGGGGGCGACGTAACAAATGTCGAACCTGCGGTGCCCATATCCAGAAACAGACCTTGGTGAAAAATGACTGGGCTTTTTGGGTCATTGCCTAATCCTGGGTGGGGGGGATGAGTAGTTGGAAAAGTAATTAGTACGGCACGAGACAGGAAGATAGCAACTCACATTTTTATACAATGTAGCATTGAAGAGCTGATGGAGGAACCGCATAGGGAATTTTCTAGAATAATGGACACATAACTGCATCTGTATGGCCCGTCTGGAATAACAGAACCTCTCCCCCCACCCGCCCGTCTCCATCTCCATCACTGTCTACGCGGCTGTTCTCTTCCATGGTGCTGAAAAACAGAAACACCCACTTGTTCTGATTTTTTTCTTCTTCCCAAGTGTGAGGAGCTTGCCGAATGCCCCGCGCCAGCTGGCACCCGGAAAGGCGCCCTTCTGACGCTCCCAGAAAGCATGTCGCTACCCCATTTGATCAGCAAGATGACCGAGTTAGAGCGCCAGTCACTGGGACTGACAACGATTTGTTTTCCCCTCCAAAATGTTAGAATTACACTTCAAGAGCCACAAGTTAAAGGCACACGTGTCCCAAATCAACAAGATCAGGGTACTTCTCAGTCTGCTAATTAATCCCCAAGATGGAGGGTGAGCCACAAAATTTTCTGGAAGTTAATAAAAAAAAGGGAATAATGCAAGTAAAAATATTATAATAAAAATCTCTTTGACTGGTTGGCATTCACTCAGCTTGTTACGGACTAGTTGTGATGGCAAGTATCTCATCAGTATATTGTGCACTCATGGGAGTTTTATTTACAGAAAAATATTCTGAGGGAAGAACGAAAAATGATTGGTTCAGAGAGTTTGGTAAGTAAAAGTATATTGTGCAGCTAGTATATCATCAATTTGTGTGCCACCTGCACACACTCATGTGCATGCACGCACAGACAGACAGACAGACAGACAGACAGACAATAAGCTCCCAGCAAGATGGCAGTCCCTTCCATGCTGTCATTACTCTAAACATGTAAATAAACCTGTGAACAAAGCTACTCCTAGTTGTCAAGAACCTGCATATACACTCACCTAAAGGATTATTAGGAACACCATACTAATACGGTGTTTGACCCCCTTTTGCCTTCAGAACTGCCTTAATTCTACATGGCATTGATTCAACAAGGTGCTGAAAGCATTCTTTAGAAATGTTGGCCCATATTGATAGGATAGCATCTTGCAGTTGATGGAGATTTGTGGGATGCACATCCAGGGCACGAAGCTCCCGTTCCACCACATCCCAAAGATGCTCTATTGGGTTGAGATCTGGTGACTGTGGGGGCCATTTTAGTACAGTGAACTCATTGTCATGTTCAAGAAACCAATTTGAAATGATTCGAGCCTTGTGACATGGTGCATTATCCTGCTGGAAGTAGCCATCAGAGGATGGGTACATGGTGGTCATAAAGGGATGGACATGGTCAGAAACAATGCTCAGGTAGCCCGTGGCATTTAAACGGTGCCCAATTGGCACTAAGGGGCCTAAAGTGTGCCAAGAAAACATCCCCCACACCATTACACCACCACCACCAGCCTGCACAGTGGTAACAAGGCATGATGGATCCATGTTCTCATTCTGTTTACGCCAAATTCTGACTCTACCATTTGAATGTCTCAACAGAAATCGAGACTCATCAGACCAGGCAACATTTTTCCAGTCTTCAACTGTCCAATTTTGGTGAGCTCATGCAAATTGTAGCCTCTTTTTCCTATTTGTAGTGGAGATGAGTGGTAACCGGTGGGGTCTTCTGCTGTTGTAGCCCATCCGCCTCAAGGTTGTGCGTGTTGTGGCTTCACAAATGCTTTGCTGCATACCTCGGTTGTAACGAGTGGTTACTTCAGTCAAAGTTGCTCTTCTATCAGCTTGAATCAGTCGGCCCATTCTCCTCTGACCTCTAGCATCAACAAGGCATTTTCACCCACAGGACTGCCACATACTGGATGTTTTTCCCTTTGCACACCATTCTTTGTAAACCCTAGAAATGGTTGTGCATGAAAATCCCAGTAACTGAGCAGATTGTGAAATACTCAGACCGGCCCGTCTGGCACCAACAACCATGCCACGCTCAAAATTGCTTAAATCACCTTTCTTTCCCATTCTGACATTCAGTTTGGAGTTCAGGAGATTGTCTTGACCAGGACCACACCCCTAAATGCATTGAAGCAACTGCCATGTGATTGGTTGATTAGATAATTGCATTAATGAAAAATTGAACAGGTGTTCCTAATAATCCTTTAGGTGAGTGTACATGTACCTGCATACAGTGGTACCTCAGAATTCGAACTTAATCCGTTCAGAACTCCGGATTGAATCCTAAAAAATTCGAGTTCTGATCGAATTTTCCGCATTAGAAATAATGGAAAACCAATTAATACGTTCCCGTCCCCAAAAAATAACACCTAAATATGTTTTTTTTTTTTTTTAGCATTTAAACACAAAATGAACTGGATAAAACAAGAAGAGCATATACTGTACTAAACACATCTAAGCACATTTATCAAAACAGTAATTTGTAAAATAAGAAAATAAATGTATCCAAACAATGTGTAAAGTTAAAAAAAAATAATACAATGTGCCCTGCCCCGATCGTCCGCTCCTTTCGTGTACCTCGCCCCTTCGTTAACCCTGTGTGGAATCCCCATGTGGAATCCCCGTGTGATCAGCTGTTTCTAGTTCTTGTCATCAATCCTCTGTATTTCGTCCGCGTTTCATGCCTTGTCCACACGTACACGGGTATATTTTAAAACGTACCTTTTTCTATACGTCTTGGGCTTTTGTCCACACGTAAACAACGTCTCAGGTCACTGAAAACGGAGCTTTTGCAAAACTCCATCCAGGGTGAAGATATTAAGAAACTCCATTTTCAGCGTCAACATGTAGACAGGGAAAACAGTTTTTGGCTCGAAATGTCAGATTGTGTGCCGTTGTCCACTTTGTCTAACGTCAGAGCGTGCGCTGTTTGCTGTATACATTAGGCGAGTTTGAGCAATGGCGGACTTAGCCGAAATAGTGCTTGTGCTAACCTTGCTGACAGGACTTCTTACATGTGCACAGATAAATATTGAGTCACTCTCGCATTATATTGATCAACACAGGCATCGGAATGTGCGCCCTGGTTTTCAGCTTAACAGGACTGGCAATTAGGCTTCTGATTGGCTAACATGGAAGTACAGTTAGAGTTATAATGCCGCCTGTTTTGGCATGCTTTTGACAGCGCATTTTAGCGGTTTCATGTGGACGGAAATTTTTTAGAAGACAGTGTTTGTGTGGACGGGGCTTTTTTATTTTTTTTAAACGGAGGAGGAAAAACACCGTTTTAAAATATACCAGTGCACGTGTGGACAAGGCATCAGTTTGTTTTCCCAGTCCGGTAACTGTATTGTCCACCTGCAATTTGCCTGACTTACCTGTAATTAAACCCCGTATTCCCCAATACCCTGACATCTGCGCCTTTGTCTCCATTCCGTCCCTGTTCGGCACGACAATATTATTAAAATTAAATGTATTAATGGTATATTATTAATATTAAAATAATTAATAAGAAATATTCATTTTAAAGTGTATTTTATTATATAATTACTGTTACTGTCTATCATTGTCTAAATGTATTTTTATTGTCTAAATATATGTATTCAGCTAGTGTAAACATGCAGGATGCTATGACAGCGAATGCGAGGCTGAGACTGAAGCTTTACCCTTTGTTTCCGCTGAGAGACGTGCCGCATGACTCATTTCCCCGCGCGTACAAGTTATCTTAGGTTGGCGTTCACGGTTTGACTTCTGAGATTCAGATCGAGTTCTAGGTAATTTCTTTTCGAACTGATTGGTTCGACTTTTAAGAAATTCGAGTTCTAATGAGTTCGAGAACTGAGGTACCACTGTATATCTTTTACATTATATTGACATGTATCATCATTATACTGTATAAGCATAAATCAGTGTAATATGTCAGTGGGATATATCACGGTTTTACACTGCTGACTACTTCCTGGAAGTGTGACTCTGAGCACAATTTGGAAAACTTATATGTATTTTTAAATATGTCAGAAATAACTGTAAAGGGCTGATAATTAAATATTAAAGGTTTTAAAGTCAGTCTCACAAGTTCCTCCTACTTTCCACCTGCACTGCATGAACCTTGATTATTGGCCGGGAAAAAAAACCCACTTGGAAGCACATCCAAGTCCAGGGGAGGGGGCACACCAAAATAAAAAAGCCCACCACCTCCAAGTCATACAGAACATATAAATACGACACGCTAGTTTCTGGGCATTTACACGGGAGACACACAAGGGAGACCCTAATCCTGGACGAGGTGCACAGTGCCCAGCCCTGACAATACCGGAAAAAAGGGCTTAGCGCTAAGCCTTGGGAGAATCTACCTGGCCCTTTTCACACCTCCCCAAATAAAAGAGGACGAGAAGCCATTAGGAATTTAAGCCCTCGAATTACGGAGCTAATGAAAGTTGGCTACAGCGCATCAAGGTAAACACACCAAGTGCATGCGTGCCGCGACCCGACCTTGAAGGCACCTGCGTTCCTGCACCTTAGTTACCACCGGCGCTACAAAGATGCTGGGGGAACGATTACGTCCTGATGTGGCCTGTAGTGGGCACTGTGGGACATCGTGACAAACCCAAACCGCGACCGGCCCAACCTGCATAAGGTGCAGCAGCCTCCCCCCAGCTGCCGTTTCGCCATCATCCTCACAGTCCTGCAGGAACGTCTGCCGGTCCTCACAGAATATCCTGCAATGGAAGGAAGGACATATGATTCCCAACTGTAAGCACGGTCTCAGCTCTCATAGATAGCTAACTAAATTTTAATTAATGATAAATTGGGATATTAACAACTTTAATACACATTTAGTTAGATGCAAGTGATCATCAACACCATCATCATGAATGTAGAGAAACCTTGCAAACCACCTGCAAGGTGGGGTAGAACGTTTGGCGATGGAAGGACTGGGAATCAGAACAGCTAGAGTGTGTGTGGGCGCTACCAGCAACTGAGCTAAAACTCATTTACTATGGTTCAGCTTGAGGTAGGATCAAGAGCACAGAGCAGTACGGATTAAAAACTTTCCCTTGACATGCAGCCACACCCCACCCCCTCCCCCCAGGTGCGCCCACGGTGTGGAGACCCAGAGTGACCTCTTCACTTATCACTTATTCAGTTTATCCGAAGTATTCCCTTGCAATGCTACCTGGGGATGCTGAAAGTGGGAGAATATACAAAACAAGGCCAAAGTGTTCCAATCAGATGTCAAATGGTCCGGACGGGGGTCAGAATCCAAAAGGCCATGGGGGGGGGTTTAAAAGTTGAACTGTGCAGAGGGCACAATTAAAAAGTGATTTGAGGTCCAAGCTAGATAAAAGAGACTCCTCTGAGAGCGAATAGCCGGTTGAAAGCCGCCTGGATGTTGGCAGATGTAAGACCTCACATCTCCTCTCCTCAGCCTTGGAGAAAACGATCCCAACAAAGGACATATTATCCCCTCAGCAAAGTCGTTGGCACATGCTCACAACACGCCATAAGTTCACGGTTATTTAGCATATGAAGCCACATGGTCAGGGATAATGACCATAGATGGTGTATTACTTAACTGCATTGTTTCGGTAGCTAATCTGCTTGTTTAGGATTTAGCACGTAACCAGCAGGATGGGTGAGCTAATCCTCACAGTGTGGCGGCCAGTGTGCAGACCAACATGGCCAGAACAGGGGATAGTCCTGCCCATTAGCTGTCATCATATCACCCAGAAGCTTCAGTGTTCTGGATGGGCCAACTGGCTGCATTTTCATCCTTCCGGCGTCAGAAAGGAGAAAAATCGAAAGCCAACTCTCAGTGCCAACATGAGCTCAGGTTTGCGTCTGTGGATCACAGTTTGTTTTTCAAGGGGCTGGTCAAACCTAAGCCCCCGATCATCCCGTACCTGTAGGCGTAGATATTGTGTGTGGCACTTGCAATCTTCTTGTTTTCATAGAGGGCATCCAGGACCTTTTTGACCTGAAAGATGGATATCTGCATTACTCCCTTGGCTGATGTGATACACCCCCACACCCCCCACCAGCAATTTCCCATTAATACCGCTATGTTTCACTAGTCCGCCAGCAGAGCCCTTCCCAGTGTCAAATCAGCAACTTTTAGATTGCAAGCTCATATGTGTAACCAGAAAACTGCACATCCTAAGAAACCGTGTTATTCGTTTAATCAACCCATTACATTTCATATTCCGATCTCTATGTGTGAGGAAGAACATATCAAAAACATTCCTTTGCTTTCTGTAAATATCATGTGCTGGGCATGTAAGTCCCAGCCAGGAATCAGTAGTTTCCTAAAAAGGCATCATGGAGTATTTTGGGTATTTAATCCGTGCAGTATCTTTAGCCAGGGGTGGAATACGTTCACAGACATTGGTTTTTTTGGAAGTGTTCCTGAGCAGTGATTTCCACTATAGAATCGTGTCTGTTTTAGGACCCGAAGATCACAGCTATCCAATATTGGTTTACAGCCTTGGTTTTCTCTGGATTCTCAGAATCTTTTAATAACATTATGTACCACAGAATTATATTTAGGTACAGTATTCTTAAATAATTGCACTATTTGCCCACACAGTCTTCTGCAGAGTGGTGAACCTCTCCCCATCTTCACTGCAGAAAGACACTGCCTCTCTGGGAGGCTCTCTTTACACCCAATCATCTTACTGAGCTGTTGCTAATTAACCTAATTACTTGTGAGATATTCAACCAGGTGTTTTGTTTTAGCATTGCACAACTTTTCCAGTCTTTTGTTGCCCCAGTCCCGACTATTTTGAAATGTGTTGCTGGCATCAAATTCAAATTGAGCATATTTGTCCTCTCCTGGAGCCGACACCTTATCGTGGTGGAGGAGTTTGCGTGTTCCAATGATCCCAGGAGCTAAGTTGCCCGGGGCTTTATGCCCCTGGTAGGGTCACCCAAGGCAAACAGGTCCTGGGTGAGGAACCAGATGAAGTGCGGCTCACAAGACCCCTTATGATGAGAAAAACAATGGATCCACGATTTCCCTTGCCCGGACGTGGGTCACAGGCCCCCCCCCCAGAGCCAGGCCTGGGGGTGGGGCTCAATGGTGAGTACCTGGTGACCGGGCCAGCACCCATGGTGCCTGGTCGGGCACAGCTCGAAGAAGGCACGTGGGTCCCCCCTCCAATGGGCTCACCACCTGTGGGAGGGGCCATAGGGGTCGGGTGCAGTGCGAGTTATGCAGTGGCCAAAAGGCGGGGACCTTGGCGACCCGATCCTCAGCTGCAGAAGCTAGCTCTAGGGACATGGAATGTCACCTCTCTGATGGGGAAGGAACCTGAGCTGGTGCGCGAGGTTTTGAGGTTCAGACTAGATATAGTCGGGCTCGCCTCGACGCACGGCTTGGGCTCTGGTCTCCTTGAGGGGGGCTGGACCCTCTTCCACTCTGGAGTTGCTCACGGGGAGAGGCGCCAAGCAGGGATGGGCATACTTATTGCTCCCTGGCTGGGTGCCTGTACATTGAGGTTTACCGCAGTGGACGAGAGGGTAGCCTCCCTTCTCCTTCGGGTGGGGGGACGGGTCCTGACTGTTGTTTGCGCTTCAAGCAGTTCAGAATACCCACCCTTTTTGGAGTCCTTGGAAGGGGTGTTGGAGAGCACTCCTCCTGGGAACTCTCTTGTTCTGCTGGGGGACTTCAACGCTCATGTGGGCAATGACAGTGAGACCTGGAGTTGATTGATTGGGAGGAGTGCCCCCCCTGATCTGAACCCAAGCAGTGTTTTGGTATTGGACTTCTGTGCTCGTCACAGATTGTCCATGACGAACACCTGACATTGAGTCCGAATGGCCCATGTTCCGTGCCTCCATTGTGGAGGCGGCTGACCGGAGCTGTGGCCGTAAGGTGGTCGGTGCCTGTCGCGGCGGCAATCCCCGAACCCGCTGGAGGACACCAGTGGTGAGGGATGCCGTCAAGCTGAAGGAGGAGTCCAATTGGGTCTTTTTGGCATGTGGGACTCCAGAGGCAGCTGACAGGTACCAGCGGGCCAAGCAGAATGTGGCTTCAGCGGTCGCAGAGGCAAAAACTTGGGCGTGGGAGGAGTTTAACGAGGCCATGAAAAACGACTTCCTGATGGCTTCGAGGAGATTCTGGTCCACCATCCGGCGGCTCAGGGTGGGAAAGTGGTGCAGCATCAACACTGTTTATGGTGGGATGGGGCACTGTTGACCTCAACTCGGGATGTTTTGGGTCGGTGGAGGGAGTACTTCGAAGACCTCCTCAATCCCACCGACACGCCTTTCAATGTGAAAGCAGAGTATGGGGACTTGAGTGTGGATTCCCCTATCTCTGGGGCGGAGGTCGTTGAGGTGGTTAAAAAGCTCCTCAGTGGCCGAGCCCCGGGGGTGGATTAGATCCGCCTGGACTTCTTTAAGGCTCTGGATGCTGTGGGGCTGTCCTGTTTGACACGCATCTGCAGCATCGTGTGGACATCGGGGGCAGTGCCTCTGGACTGGCAAACTGGGGCGATGGTCCCCCTCTTTATGAAGGGGGACTGGAGGGTGTGCTCCAACTATAGGGGGATCACACTCCTCTCTGGTAAGGTCTATTCGGGGGTTCTGGAGAGGAGGGTCCGTCAGATTGCCGGACCTTAGATTCAGGAGGAGCAGTGTGGTTTTCACCCTGGCTGTGAAAATGTGGACCAGCTCCATACTCGCAGCAGGGTCTTGGAGGGTTCATGGGAGTTTGCCCAACCAGTTTACATGTGCTTTGTGAACTTGGAGAAGGCATTCGACTGTGTCCCTCGGGGATTCCTATGGGAAGTGCTCTGGGAGTATGGGGTGCCGGGTTTCCTTATAAGGGCTGTTCGGTCCCTGTATGACCGGTGTCAGAGCTTAGTCCGCATGGGCGGCAATAAGTCAGACTCGTTTCCGGTGAGGGTTGGACTCCGTCAGGGCTGCCCTTTGTCACCGATTCTGTTAATAGCTTTTATGGACAGAATTTCTAAGCGCAGACAGGGCGTTGAGGGTGTCCAGTTTGGTGATCTCAGGATTAGGTCTCTGCTTTTTGCAGATGATGTGGTTCTGTTGGCTTCATTGGACCATGACCTTCGGCTCTCACTGGGACAGTTCGCAGCCGAGTGTGAAGCGGCTGGGATGAGAATCAGCACCTCCAAATCCGAGACCATGGTCCTCAGCCGGAAAAGGGTGGAGTGCTCTCTCCGGGTCGGGGAGGGGGTCCTTCCCCAAGTGGAGGAGTTTAAGTATCTCGGGGTCTTGTTCACAAGTGAGGGAAGGATGGAGCGGGAGATCGACAGGCGGATTGGTGCGGCGTCAGCAGTGATGCGGGCGCTGCATCGGTCTGTCATGGTGAAGAAAGAGCTGAGCCAAAACGCAAAGCTCTCGATTTACCAGTCGATCTACGTTCCTACCCTCACCTATGGTCATGAGCTATGGGTAGTGATTGAAAGAACGAGATCACGAGTACAAGCGGTCGAAATGAGTTTCCTCTGCAGGGTGGCTGGGCTCTCCCTTAGAGATAGGGTGAGGAGCTTGGTCATTTGGTAGAGACTCAGAGTAGAGCTGCTGCCCCTCCGCATTGAGAGGAGCCAGATGAGGTGGCTCGGGCATCTGCTTAGGATGCCTCCTGGACGCCTCCCTGGTGAGGTGTCCCGGGCATGTCCCACTGGGAGGAGCCCTAGGGGAAGACCCAGGACACGCTGGAGGGACTATGTCTCTCGGCTGGCCTGGGAATGCCTCGGGATTCCCCCAGAGGAGCTAGATGAAGTGGCCAGGGAGAGGAAAGTCTGGGTTTCCCTGCTGAGACTGCTGCCCCCGCGACCCGACCTCAGATAAGTGGAAGATAATGGATGGATGGATAGCATATATTTGTCACAAGACAATAAAATTTCTCAGTTTCAACATTCATTTATCTATTCTATTTTCAATTAAATAGTTTTTGCAGATTTGCAGATCACTCTGATTTTATTTTCATTTTACAGACTGTCCCAACTTTTTTGGAAAATAATGGTGGTAATTGGTATATACTAAATGACCCCACCCACTGCAGAAACCGACACCCAGTTTCTCCAATCATTGTTGTTATGCAACAGCAATGATGATGGACCTTTAGTGCTAAAAGGTTGCTGGTCCAAGCCCCAGGATTAAAGTGGAGGAGTGAATTCCCGCACTAGGTACTAAATTATAAGCAGGCAGTCCAGGAAAAGTCACTTCTGTCAAGAAATGAAAATACACTTTTAAAAAGCAGGAGCTGCAGGGAGCACAGAGCATGTTTGATACAGCCACAGATAATCCTGCGCATCTTTCAGCATCACCCCGCTAACGAGTCTGCGCGCATCAGCCCTCTGTGCTGGGGGGGCACCGAACCAAAACAAATGCAAATTGTCGGTGAGTAACAATGCACGAGCAAAACGTCTGAGACACCAAAACCAGAGCAGACAGACTTACCCAGACTAGGTTTCCGAGACAACGGAGAGAAAAAAATTCAAGTATCAAAATGACTTTACTGTTGGCTTTTCTAACGAGCACAAAATTAGCCGGGGGGTTGCGTAAGTAAACGGGTCCGTGACTAAATGTAAGAGGTGGGGGCCCATCAACCCCCAAACCACCCCTCCCCCCCCGTTGTTCATTTAAGGTTCATGAACAGCTTTGAGGTCAGGCTGCCTGCGAGGGTCTGTCAACAACGTAAACATGAAATAACACGGCTTTGCATGACTAAGCAAAACCACCGCCCCCTTGCCAGTGCCCCCCACCTCCCCAAGATGCCATGCCAGGCCAAGAGATACTTGAATTGAAGACAGGGGCTCTGGCTTTATTGCAGTCGCAAGACTACATTCTATTCCCTTTCAATTGCGGTTAAGAGCAACAGAGGGACCGCTTTTCACCCTGCTACCTGTTTGTGCTTTTACATGATAGATTACAGCCGACATCATCTCTAGTGGAAAGATCGGCATGGGACAAACCCGTGTCCCGCAAAAGCCGCGAAGACAATGGCATATTTACATAAAAATAATCACGACTTCGCTGCATGCCGGCAATTTTCAATTAACAGCCTTTGATAGTTTCCATTCATGGGAGAAACAGCACGGCTGGTTGGACACAAGCATTATTTAGCTCTGATCGAGCACTCGAGGCATTTTCATCGCCAAACAGGAAGGTGACGGGGTCCCTGACAGATGAGTAATGTCAGAGCGGGATTAATAAATAGCCCCAGATAGGATTTTATAGTCATTTACACATCAGAGAGAAAGACATGGTGACGAGTTATTACACATGCATGCCGGCAGCGTGGGTAGCAGCCTCAACGTTAAAGCCGGGCATGCGAGGTAAGGGGCCGGGGGCAAACGCTAATTTGGATGTCGTTTGGCAGTGGGCAGCTCCCGGACAACAGCGGTGTTCTCAGAGAGACAGCAAGACACTGCTTTCATATCTGGAAATCAATCAACAACAATCCTGTGGCTCACGCAGTACAGGTACAAAGTATGTGTTCATCTGAAATATTGTGAAATATTGTGAAATTTAAAAAATGTGTTTTAAATTGTTTCGTGAAATTTAAAAGTGAAATTTAAGCATAAACTGTCTTAGTAGGTGGAGTCCTGCCTGGTTCAAACTGACCATAATATTTTTTATATAGCACCTTTCGCAATGTTTACACGAAACAATGCGTGAAACAAGGATAAGGGAAGAGGAAAGGAAAAAATGCCGAAAGTCAACGGAGAAGTGTAACCAAAACCAAAACCGGTCAGGTCCAATTCAGTAAGGAAATAGAGAAGCGGGTTCGGAAGCGTGCCATGCCCACATTACCACATGAGAATCCCTTTTCGATATCTGTGTGAAATTTCTTGTTTCTCTGGCAACTGCCCCCCCCCCCCCCCAGCAACACATGCTACTGCAGCTCCCAGGTCGGCTCGCAAATGATTCAGGCACGTTTGGACCAACGCAGCGTTTCTGAGAACATGTCCTCTGGTGCTGACTGGCCGGCAGTCGCCCGCGGTAACCACAGCAGCCAAATCACGCATTCTGCGCTTCCCTCTTTTTCAATTGTGCGTCTGTTGGGGAAAATGAATAAATGAATGTTCTGTGATTTGGGGGGTGGGGGGTGGGGTGTGGGGGGGGGAGTGCAGGGAGCTCCACGATAATAGTTTGCTGTCTGAATCTGAGCCACTGCAAAGCAGAGCGGGAGCAGGGGGGCAGAGGTGGAGCTGTGCATTCTGACAGCCAACGCTCATCTGCCCCCAAGTTCGAAAGCCCCCTCCCCCCCAATTTTTTTTTAAGGGGGGGGGGGGGGGGGGCGTGATAAGTACCTGTTTCGATGTCACCACAGGGGCTAGATGGGGCTGGAAGGTGCTACGCCGGTCTGTGATCACCAGTCCGTGCGTGATGGGAGGGGTTTCCTCGTCTGTGAAATAAAACCGGAAAAGGCCAGCCAGCTCCGGCTCGTCATCTTCGCTTAATAACGGCTCATGGCTTTCAGGTGTTACTACTCTGCCAGTGCACTGCGCATATGGGGGTTGGGGTGGGCACCCTTGGGATTGGCAGGTTAAAGCCCTTCAAAGGGCACAGTGCTGGTTATTGTGGAGACACGTTTAGCGACTATAAATTTTCCCTCCTTTTCTATGTCGGGGGGGCGGGGGTTGGCTCCTCTGAGTGACTTTCATGAGCATTATGCTCCCTGTCCCTGAAGTGTGGATGCATCGGGCCCTGAAGGAACCCCGCAGATGCATGGCCACAGCTCCACAGCCCAAACAGATGCTGCACACCTGGTCCTCCGACTCCTCCTCCCCAGCCCTGAAAATGAGACACACCCCCCATACCTCCTACGCCCTCCGAGCACAGCTGCACCTGCTCCATGGCCGACACGAGCTCCAGGCAGTCCGGGACGCCCCATGCCACGTCGTCCTCCTCGCCGCCCCACTCCTCCGTACTCATTCTCACCTCAAGGCCTTCCACTGTTAGAAGGGCACACAGGAAAATCAGCTGGGCACCCTCACGGGGTATGGAAGCCATAACCTTTGACCCTCTGGGCCTGGTATTGAGGGCCTAAGAGAGAAGAACTGGGAAGGGTCCCTGGAGGCTGAACATTCAGATGCTTCTTCATTAAAACAGGGACAAATGTAGATTACAGGTGGTGTGTAGCTCGGTAGGTTAGGATCCTGTGTCTGATCAGAAGGTTGGTTGTTCAAATCCTGGGAACGGCATAATGATTTGATTTGATGATTTGGGCCCCTGATCAAAGTACTTAACCCCAAACTGTTCCAGAGACTGACTCACCCTGCTTTAGAATAAATGTGTATGTCACTTTGACCAAAAACATCTGCTAAAATGTAAAAAGTGTAAATAACATCAGGTGGATGGGAGTAGCATGCATAATGAACTGCCTTCATTCATAACCCAATTTTCCACACAGGGCCCTCAAAGAGCAAGTGTCAGACACTGAGCTGTCCTCAAGGCACTGGAGGACAGCCAACCCCCCACCTACACACCATAATGCTTCTCCAAGTCACGACTGACTTGGAGTCCAAGTTTGCACTGTGAAGACTGAGACTCGGCGCAGATCGGCAAGCTTCCAGCCTGACAGAGAGATAAACGGAGCGGCGCATAGACGGACAGATGCGCCAAGGAAAACTACAATTTCCTAAAGACCTCCATTACCACTGGCCATGGGATGCTTAAATGCACAGGAGCGGCCGGCAGCATGTGGACAAAAGACACTCCAGTGTCACATGACGCGGGGGCGGCGGCATTACAGATGACTCCACTCCGAGTGAGTGGCAAATCACATCAAAATAATCATTATCCTTCAGTCCGTGACCTCCGATGACATTTCCATTTTTGTCCCTCCTTTTCATTTCTTAAGCTGCTGTAAAATATTCATTCATATACACGGGTGCTGAAAGGAACTTAATCCCTTCTGAGGGAGGTAAGGTGAACTTTATCTGGTGTCACATTAACATAATTACGAAGTGGCTTTCAAAAGATAAAGCCTGTTTCTGGTCGGGTGTTTAGGAATGTTCAGGTGGGCAGGGCGGGAACAACCTCTCCCTCCCGTGCGTTTTTCAGAAATAGACCAACAGACGATCTACTCTTATATCAAGAATTCCGCTCTGTAAACAAGCAAATTTAAAGAACAAACCAGACAAACGCCAGGACGGATCGACTGTCTGTCTATTTCCAGGCTGCATCTCAATGTTATCACGTTAAAGATTTCTGTAAGAAATCTGTGTACTTTTTAAATTTGCTTTTGCCATGTTTACTTGTCTGCACTAAGTGTACACTGTCTTTGCACTTTGTTTTGCATTTTAGCTACACTAACAAACATCAGGACACACCTGCTTTTAATGCATTTGTCTTGGCTGTTAGCTGTTATTCACCTTAAAGTAAAAGGCCTCGAAGCAAGAAAGTAACACACATCAAATATTACAACGACCATGAGAAATGTTCAAAATCACAATTTTCTCAAATTTTACATTCTACAAAACAGCCTCCTTTGGCTTTGATGACAGCATTGCTGACTCTTGGCATTCTTTACACGAACTTCCAGATGTAGCCACCTGGAATGCTTCTCCAACAGTCCTGAAATTTCCACATGTTCTGGGCACAAGGTGGCTACCTCACCTGTACACTTTAGTTCACATCATCCCAAAACTGCTCTATAAATACGGTTTAGGTCAGAGGATTGTAGGAGCCAGGTCACCTGACCCAGCACTCAATCTGTTTCCTTGTTCAAAAAATAATACGTACTACATCAAGGATTGGTTATCTTGCTGAAAAACAAATGATTTTCAGTAGGTGTGTCCAGACTTGTTTCTGATTTTGTGTTCTCTGTATTTGCTGCTGCATGCACAAGAATTTCCTCCTGGGATCAATGAAGTTTATCTTGTTTTTTTAAATTATTTCCTCCCACTTAAGAAACATTTTCATCATTCCTTTTTGAATTGACAAGCATGAAATGCAGAACCAAAACGGAAATGATAAATCACACTGGCGTGTGACAGACGTGTGTGGGATGCAAAACAGCAATTTCTTGCACTCCTTTTTAAACAATTAGGCAATAAATTAAAAAAGAAACGTGAAAATCTACCCATTGTGACATGTGACATCCATCAGCAGAATGTGCCATGCACTCTAACACTGTCTACCAGCCAATCTGCTACAGCCTCTGTGTCCACCTCCCCTGGCCTCCATTTTGCATTTGTCAATTCATCCCTCCATCCATCCTTCCACACAAACAAGTATCCCCCCCCCCCATTGTCTCCATTTCTCTTCCGCTCAATCTCAGTGACTCCGCCTCCCACGCTTACATCGCCGACGTGATCAGCACACGCGGCAGAAATCACCCTCACTTGTGTTTTTAATCGCACCTCCGTCTCACAATCACACTGAAATCCATGACGACAAGAAAACATGACAAGCGACATGTTTTTTTTTTTGTTTGTTTTTTACCCCCCCACCAGACTACAACAGCTTCACTTTAGGAGAAAATGGTTGAATTAAGGACTTGAATCTTGGGAGGGGGAGGAGAAAAAAAATGAAGCGTGATCCATTCGTGTCTAGTGCTCGCGGCCAAGCTGAAGAGAGCAAGGATTTAACAATGCAGGAGGACACGCCCCTCCAATGATATATCGCCTGAGCGGAAAGTCAGTTTTATTTACACGAGGCACCAGTGACCCGCATTATCTCATATGTGTTTGCTTGACGCCGACAAATGATTAGCTGGTGTTTGTTGAGCTTTAAGGGTTAGCTATGTGTACAGGTGAGGGATTATATGATGTGCAAGTGGCCGTCTGTGTGTAGCATGTGCATGGATAGATAGGAGAACAGCAGGGTGTGTATGGAGGCACAGGTGGGGCGGGTCAACTGAAGACGGGCTCATGAGGGAGGTTTCGGCATCCAAATGCGAATGAGGCAAAGGTCAAGCATCTGCCACACCGCCCACCCAGTACCAGGAGATCCAGATGTACCATCTGTATGCTGAACACGGCGTGGGGTGGGTGGGGGTAATACTGGCTTTATAAAGGCTGTAAAGTGTCAGAGGATCACCTTTGTGCACTTTAGCGTGATTGGGATATAGTGCAGTTAGCGTTAGTTAGCATTTAGCATGATTAGCATCCCCTGAATCGTTTCTGTTTAAAGATTGATACATCGATAACCAATAAAAAAATAAACACTAACGCTGACATTAGCTGTCAGCATCATCCACTTCCCTGTGTTGCTTCTCTCTTCATCCCACTCGTTTGCCTCAGTTCCCGCTCCCTTCCTTAAAAAGCTGCTATTATGCTGTTGTTAAGTCGCCTCGGTACGTGATCCCTCTCTCCAGCCATTATCTCGTCATCGGATCGCACGCTTGATAAGCGCGGTACCTGATGCAGCCCGGTGGCCATGCGTTTAATCGCGCGTCTAGCTAGTGTGAGGACAATCAGAGGCACTAAGCAGAAATAATCAAACAGTGGGCGGCCAAGCCTTTGAATTATGCTCACTGGAATCTAACAAAAGTGTTGTAGTAAGAAATATTTAGGATGGACATTACTGATTGACACCTAGAATAACTTAGCAGATCAGTTAGCTTACGAAATGCCACCATAAATTATATCCCTTTTTTAATAAACAATAACCACTGGGAATTAACCCCTCCCCCCTCCCCCCACACACAAACAACAGTAAGTTTTATATTTGTGCAGCATGGGAGATGCGTGTAATGACGATAATTAGGGCTCGTCCCTGGTTGTGGCATGGGGGGGGGGAAATGTGTGTGTCGCCAGCAAACCCTCTTCTGGTTATGCATGGATGCCTCTTCATCACAAGCAGAAGCTTTGTTCTTGAAGACAGAGCTCACTTTGGGACCATATGGATCTGGGGGTTTTGCAGTTGCTGCAGTACATCATAGTCGGAAATCCTAAAGGGAGAGGCTTTGTAGTCCAGTCCTCCAGGGATGGATCTCTTGTATAGCTGTGCTGTGCAAGCTTGAGGATGCTGGGACCAGACGTCCTTCCACTACTGAAGTATTCAAAGATTCAATGGAGAAGATCTGATAGAAGCACTAATTACTGGCCATATCCACACAATCAAACTATTAAACTGAACACAATGTAATCCATAGAAATGCATGCACAACTGCATCAGTTGACAAATAACTGACAAACAACAGGGCAGAGTCTTTAAAATAAACATGATTTACACCATACAAGAAATCCATCAAAACAACTTTAGACCACAATGCCAGTTAAAGGAGTAGATGAAGAGAAAATGCTGGAAAACAAATGGAATTATGGTGGCTCTCCTTTGCGACATTCCATCCAACCAAATACCCATCCATCCATCCATCCATCCTTAAATTGATCTAGTATCCCTCAAAACTTGTCTATTTATCCATCCATCCACCAATGCATTTTCCTTTCAAAACATTCATCCATCAATCGATCCATCTGTCTGCACAAGCTCTCATTCATCCACCACCCATCAATCCTTCCATCCAGGAACCCATGAGCAAAATTACAATCCTGGGTCACATAGAGGCACCAAAATGGCATATGCCCAGGGTTATCTAGCTTTGCAGTGTCTCGCTGCAGCGTGGCGCTCTAACTCAAACGCTCTCACCCACGCAGTGAAACACTAGGAGCATTTTGCAGCAGGCGACACAAAGCAGGGCACCCACTGGGGAGGCCAGGAGAATATGGCTCCGCCCCCCTCCCCTTTTAACACACCTCCTCAGCGCTCTGCCTCCCCATGTCTCCTACAGACACCCTCCAGTGCTTGCCGAGTACCTTGAGAATCTCTCGCTCTCTCTTTCTCTCTCTGGAGAAAGGATGCTCATTAGCCCCATTCAGAGAGCCCCGTCAAAAACCCTCCTGCTTACCCCCACACCCCCGGTAAAACAGTAATCCGCCAATTTATGTCTTAAAAGCTTTCAGAGAGTTCAAAGGTGTGTCAAACGCAGAGACTTCTTTACACACAATCACAATCAGCGCCACACACCTGTTGTTTTCCAGAAATTACCATGAAGTATGTGTTACTGCAGCACATTTTACAAAGCTCTCACCGTGTGATTCGAATTACACCTACATTTCACATGCTGCAGGGGGGCTGTACGAATGGCTAACCCTGCACTCAGACCCAAAGATTCACCCTCACCTTAAAAAAGGAGAACAAGATGGGATATGAGGGGAAAAACACATTTGAACTTCCTCTCACACTTGTACTTCATTTCATATCATATATATGCAGGCATATCGCAACTTATGTAAAACCGACTGCAGTACAGTAAATCTGAGATGCAAAGGATTTACTGAAGTGTTAATGCAAAAAGGCCACAGGTAGGTGAATTGATACTTGTATGTACATATGTATCGTACATATTGCAAGTACTTTTTGTCACGTGTTTTTGTTAAAAGGTGTCTGAAATGGAATTGGGAAGGTAATGACCTACATAAAATTTGACTTAAGGATTTATGTAACGAATTCAGTTGAGAACTGCCTGCACACACGCACGCAACTCTGAAATCCTCTACACAGACACAGGAGCACAGAAGGGCACACGCTAAATAATTTGAGTAGCTCAGTACACAGAAGCCACCCCCCCTCCCAGAGAAGGACCATCCCCATTGTGTGTGAATCGAGCCCCTTCCTGGCAGGCTTTGGCGTGACGATCCACTCACCAGGAGGCAAGCGTCCATCTCACCAGGAGCCCAGAGAAATGTAATTTAGTGTAGATTTCTATATGTGTGTAGAGAACTGCTTGGGGAGGAGAACTAGGTCCAGGCATTCTGGTTCTGCAGGTGGGGGGGGGCTGTTTTCGTGGAGGTCTCCAGAGTGCAGTCCCAGGAACAATAGCTTAACTCAGCCCAGATATGCAGCAGTCCCTAAAATGCGGAGATAATTACGCATCCCTAACCCTTAGCCTCTCCCTAGTGTGTCGCCCTTGTCAAGGGAGTTCATGGAAATCGGGGAAGACGCATAATGATATCAGACCAGGAAATCATATAAGCTGCCATTATTCATCACATTAATTCTGTTTCTAGGATTACATCAAAGCACGGGAAGATCAGTAAGTATGGAATGAGCAGAACTTTCTTTTACATATAAAAGACACAAATATTCTGTCAGAATATCTCACATGACTCCAGGTGAAGGAACAGGGCACTTGTTGCATAACCTGGCAACTGCAGTGCAGGAAATGTGATTTATGATTACATAAGACGATAAGTTTGTGAGTGTTTTGCTAAGGGCACAATGGTGTGACATCATGCATCAGTGACAGTGCACAGTCTCTCAGCCTTTCAGTCTTAGGGAGTTTGAATCCCTCCCACCCACCTTCCCCATTTCCTCTGGCGAGATGAACCATGAAGATTTTCCATATTGTGTGAGTGTGTGCCGTGCAATGGGTCATGGAAGGCTCCAGAATCACTGCAACCCTGGACTGGATAACTGGTTATGGATGGATGGATGGATGGATGGATAAAAAGTATAAAAAGTAAACCTACTGCATTTGCATATGGCACTCAGAATTGCATTCATTCCTACTGCCAGCATTATTATAGAGATGGATTTGACTTTTAGATTTTAACATATTTACTTCTTACATTTGCAGAGGCTGAAAATGTAAACAGATACATAAATTTATAGTGACATCTAGTGTACGGTAAGAGAACACGCACAACACAGATCTTGGTGCAGCATATTCTGCATTGCATGTACAATTATACTACATGATTAACAAGTTTGTGTGCTTAGCCACCATATATACTATCAGTTGTCCCACACAGATTCGGGGCATATCGATGTATCCAGAAGGGAAACACAAACACAGTCCCCCCCGGTACAGCAGAGAGGATTAAAAAGAAAAGAAAAAACAGTCCAGCCTGTTTTCACTCTACATTTCTCTTTACCTTGCACTCTAGGGCCCAAGCCTTCTCAAAACCAGTTTCAAAAACACACAACAAATAATGAACAAGTAACAGCAATTAGCAGCGTCTTCAGAGGGCAGAGACGGGTTTAGCATTACAAACCATCAGGCTTCTCGAAGAGGAATCATGGCTTTTATTTATTAAAGGGTAGATCTCTATGGAAATCTTCCTGTTTATTTCACTGCTGCCTCATGGGTAAATAGTCTCTTTATCAAACAAAATAAGGAAATCCAATATATGATCATTACCTGCTGTTTATACTGTTTATAAGACCACTTTGGGAAAAAAAATGCCCCCCCTCTAGTGTTATTTTACCTGTATCACTGGTTTGAGATCTTTCCACAAGGAATTCTCTGATCTTCTCCACCCACAGATAAAGGATGCTTTCCCCAGCATTATCCCTGTGGGGAAACAATAATTGTAAATAGCTGTGCATAATAATAATAATAATGTTATTTCAAACCACGACATAGAGGTAGCAGGACCTTATGGCCTCTAAAGTGATAATATTGGCCAACTGTAAATGAAGCAGACATGCAAAATGGAAACAAATTTTATTGCAACCATAAGATGCAACACATGTCAAAATCAGGGTTACACTGTCACCCATTTGCAGGTTGGCCTATTGGCATATACTGACAGTTCATGCTAATCCCGAACATCTAGGCCCATTTCTCTCATTACTCCTCTCAGTGTTTTTGATGCATATTTAAAGTGACTCACACATAAAGATCCTCCAGCATGTTAGAGAGCTGTGTTTTCTCAGGTCCTCTCAGCCACGCGGCACTAAGGAATGAAACAATCTCTAATTGCCACGTATCTGTAATAGGCACTCGACAAAATGGAGCAGATGTAATGTAGTGTAACCATCTACTGAAAGGCTTGAAATTAACATAGGAGAATTACTTCTTAATCATTACATTTCATGAGAAGAATTCAACGTTGGCCACATTTATTTTATTGCACTCCGATTCAGAATTAATTTGAGTGACATACACATACAGTTTCATTCTGAAGATTTTGACTGCAGAGACAGTGGCATTGTTACCTCTGTCCAAAGTACTTTCCTCATCTAATAACTAATAATCCACTTACGACTCTTCATTTATATGTAAAATTTGAAAACAAGACAACTGACAAACTCTCAGCAGCACTTACTTAAGTTGATAAATAGGTGGAGAGGCACTTGGGTAATCAGGTGGTAGGATAATCTATTTTAAAAAAGCAGGATTAATGTGAAACATTGTATTTATTTAGCAGATGCTTTTGTCCAAAGCAACATAAAGGGTCAGATTGAGGTTAAGGGCGTCGCTCAAGGGCCCAATGGTGACATCACTCTGCTGGCCGTGACATTTAAACCAGCAACTTTTCAGTGACAAGCACAGTATCCTAACCCAGAGCCACACACCGCCCTCTTGTGATACAGGTACAAACACTTCTGAACGTAATTGCATTGATAGTCTTACCTGTAGACACACGGTCCATTTTGACAAGCTCAAGTCAGCTGAGATTTTGATACAGAATATTCTAGATGCCTCGTCGATCACGCACCACTCGTCACCATATATAGAGGACAGAGCTTCGACCTCATCGACCTGAAAGAGACAACGAGGGAGATGGAGGCGTTTCAAGTGAAGACATCAGAGATACCGATCATGTCACACGTGTCCCTAGCTGTAGATCATGTTGTCCTTTAACCTGTACACATCCATCAGTGATTCACAGTGTTATTAGTTGCAAAAACCATTGTAATGGACTTTGAAAGGCCCATTAGTTTCTTTTTTTGTTTATGACATTATATGCATTGTGTTGTGTACACAATAGAATAGCATCGCTGGTTATTTCTATCCAATTAGAGCATTAGGTCTAGTTATACATATTGGCTTTTGCCAGGGACGAGTGGCTCGTCAGCCCAATTATCCTATTTACTTTAATTTGGAGAATGTAATTAACACTGGAGTATCATGAAAGAAGCTACCTGAGACCTCCAAAGGCCCGCAGGATGCTCAGAAGATCAATGGTGGCTTTTGGAGGCTGAGTGTTTCAAAATCCTCCCGCTCATGAAAAACAAGGTCAGCAGGTCCGGCTGCTGTGACCATTTCAAACATCACACAGAAAGTGTAGCGGGAGACTCTGGGGATTTTCAAGGACTCAAAGTTTCTCTGCGTTCCATTAGTAGCGGAAAAACTCATGCAACTTGGTGCAAGAATCCCCCTGATAAAATAAAATGACCGCAACTGATCCTTCTGAAAGCCCTGAAGACAAGAATTGTGATGTTTAAATGACTATTCTGTCAGGGGGAATCACTTAACAGCCTTGGAAACCTCAGCCAAAGATTGCCACATGAAAACAGAGAATTCAATATGACGTTTACAAAAAAAAAAAAAAGAGGAGAACCCGAACATGTCAGAGAAATAATAACCCTGTTGAAGGTGAAATTACCAGCTTGCTATGAGAAGAGAGAACTAACTTTTAACAAAAAAAAGCAGAAAAGGCAAGGGCTTCAGAAGAAAAGACCACAGCCAACAGAAACCACAATTGATGGCAAATATTTTATTTCAGATCTCATGAAGCACACAAGTGACAACATGAATAATGACAGGGTCCTGCACCTCAAAATGCATGAATAATGACAGGGTCCTGCACCTCAAAATGCATGAATAATGACAGGGTCCTGCACCTCAAAATGGTGCCTTGGTTGTGGTCTGGAGACTTAAAGGAAAATAAAGATGCTTCACTTTTGTTTCACTGTGTTTCTTTTATTAGGCTCTAACTCAACCAGAATCCATACTTGGAGCAAATGGACCTAGGGAACCCATTCTGATTTTACTACACGTACTCACAGTACAAACAACAATCCTGAAAATAAGGCAGCAACATAAAATGGCATTCAAATTACTTTTCATAACTAATACCCTTGTCTGTAACAACTTAATACAACCGAATATCAGCGGACATCACAAGATAGAGATGACATGTATGTTAGTAATATTAAGTAACGTAATCTAAGAGAAGATTGTGTGCCAGATTGAGTGTATTAAAGAATTTTTCTACATATTTTTAAGTTACTTTGTAGGAACTGCAACGTTTCAAATTAAATTGGGTAAACCTTTCCGGAGACGTTACTCTGTCGCGGTTTTTAAGAGGATATTTTGGGCCACGTGAACCATACGATCGGCTTCGGTCTCAAAAAGAGATACAAAATCGTTGTTTGTAATTTGCAGTCAGACATAACTCACATCAAGCTTTTACACAGTCCTAACCGGTGTTCTGGCGAGTTGAGCTACTTTGTCGAGTTAGGCTACCGTAGTGCTAATCGATAGCCCTAACCCCCCAAATCCTTAAACCTAACCCCTAAAACCTAACCCTAATCCCAAAACGGTGGAACTGCACATGCGCAGAAAGGCCCGATAGCACGTCTCGATAGGTAGCTCAACTCGTCAGAACACCGGCACACCTCCTGAGCGAATAATCAGTTATTGCGTTGAACCCCCAGAAAACACGCAACTTACTTGAGCCTGAAGATCTCCTGCATTTTCGACATAAGTGGCCATTCATACTAACGAAGACAGCAAGCAAGTGAAACGTTTTAATTTTGTTCCCAACCTAAATTGAGAAGAAAAAAAAAATGCCAAGTGACAATAGCTGGATTTCAGTTATATAATAACAACTAATAATATAATGCGCTTTTTAGAAACCACTGTAGTTACGACTGTTATTCCACAGTAAGCGACTTTAAGAGAACTGCGGTTGGCACCAGCAAGTTCAATTGTCCGGCCCCTGCTATACGGGTGACCTGCGCGTGCAAGGGGCAAGCTGACGTAGTTCTACTTCCGGGGCAAGGAGGGGCGCTACAGTAGCTGCTGCTAGCTAGCCGTTAGCTCGCAGTTAGTAAAGCGACACGTCTGAAATGCCGGTGTACGCCTGATGCTCGAAAGGGAGAAAATTCATAGGGCAGAAAGTATTCACATTCATTTTAAGACCTAAACAACAGTTAACAGGCCACATAATAAATAGACATAACATTTTTCTAGCATGAAAACTAGCTAAATAAATGGTCGACTGATAAGAGCTTACCGAACTAACAATGTGGGTAATTTACACCCAAAAATATTTTCGGAAGGCAGTTTAAAATAATAGCGTTACAAATAAATGCGTTTTAATATTGTTATACACGCATTAATGTCAGCTACATTTCAATGTACGAAAATGAAAGTATGCACGCAGCTTTCTCGTATAACAAAACTTCTACCTGTGCGTGACAGGTGCGCGTGCACAACTGCAGCCGGTCCACCTCGTGCTTACGCCGCATTACCGCCCCTTTAATCTAAAGTCTGCCTTATCTGCTCAGTTTCTTTTTTTTTTAATCAGCCGGCAATGTTTGGCTTCCGCAGAGGTGAGGCAAAAGTTTTGGCAAACTGCAGCGAATATGCTCGAAAGCGCTACATTGTAACGGCGTGTGCAAAGCTTTTTACGAACTCTGTTTAACAGCTTAGTAAGACAGTCACATGCTGGTTTGCTTAAGGTCATGCAAAAAACTTTACTTAAATCTGTCGATCACTTAAAAAAAAAACACTGAGCAGTGACACGACTACCAGACGTCGAAAACAAGATCTGAACGGCGCATATCGGTGAAGAGCTCCGCATGTCTTTCACGGATATAACATACTTTTTAAAAAGGTGCGTAAATGTGCATTTCCAAGCGACACTGTCGTTTTCTGCTTTCACCGTGAGTGATTGGAGCTTATTAAAAGTGACAGCCTTGTCTGTGTAATAGGCTATATAAGAGGAGGTTGTTATACCAGATTGACAAACTCGAACGTTTCAGTTTAATTAATTAATTGCGTCTCTACAGAAAATAGACCGACAAACATTTAAGTCACTGAAGTTGTAGGATACGGTTGTAAGTTGGGACGACCAGAGCTATAATGTTGAAAATGAAATGAATACCCATATACTGATAGTACTTATTCTTTAGAGCAAGTAAAATACTGTACTTAAGTCCAGTGAAAAGATTAGGATTTCACCAAAACACGCTGTAGCTGTCACATGAGTGATAGGCATATATTACCCAATACATTTGCTATCCGAGTATGTGACCAATAAAGTTAACAAAACCATTTGCAAGCTCTAGTTAACATTTTAACCGAACCAAGCCTAATGCTCCGTAACACAGTATTATTTGGCCGTCTGCTTTCTATTTTAGGATGCATATCTGATGTTTGATGTTTCTGACGTCTTGGTTTTGTACATTCATTGCTGTTGTGGTCGTTGACTTTGCTGCACAGAGCCCGCGTGCAGGGTCACACATGAACATGTCAGGTGCCCAGAGAAACAGGGATCATTACATTTTTTCCTTTGGGTTGAGACGTGAGATTTGGAACTTTTTATTTGACTGCTATGGGCTGATATTTGTTTTCACACTGAATCCGTCGGTTATGGACATCTATATGAACCAGTTTCAACAGATAACGCCAGCCCCAGGGACTTTAAAATTAGTAAGGGTATTCCTGTTTCGCTTGAAAAGCACCTAACAATATAAAACATATGTCGTACATTGTATTAAACCATTGGATCACTATCGTGTGAACTACATGTACCGTCTTCCCGGACAAAAGACGCGCCTGTTTTACACCAAATGTGATGTTTTTTGGGCACTAATCTAGTTCCAGAGCCCATGTTTTGAAAAAAGGAAATCGATGGTTTTTGCTTTACTATTCAAACTTGGCAGGCAACAGGGAAGTCAAGGCAGTGTATTAATTATAACACAAATTGAGTTACGTAGAGAAAGCAAAAGCCATTGTTCTTATTTCATCTATTGGAGTAACTTAATCACTTTAAAATGTAGATAGCACTATAAACTTAAACGGTACTGAAAGGAAACGGCTCCTTTTAGGGTGTTTTCACACATGACTGGTTTCAGCAGAGTTAAGTGGACTGGGTGCGTTTCTCACAAAAAAGAGCCATATGTGAATGCTTCAAACGAACTCATCCTCAAAAAGCGAATCGAAGTCAGACAGCCTCAGTTCGTTAGTGCACTTTGCAGGTTCGTTTGATGACGATGTGTGAACAGAAAGTGGGCCCCGCCTGCTTCTTTTTTTCTCAAGGCTTTTTGAAATATCACACGGTGCTGATGTCAAAACGGTCAAAAAATTATTATGAATTCTTAAGATAGATTACACTAATTTATAGAACTGGGAAATGTATTCCGTTAACGCAGCAGTATTTTGTTACCCCAGTGGGAAATATTTTTTTTTCTCCCAAATGGGAAATAGTATGAATACAGATTTTATTAGCGACGTATAACATTCCTTCCTGGTTGTAAACAACGTGAGAGTTTAGGTCATGACGTTGCACAGAATCCCAGAATTCAGAGGTAAAATCAAAACCTTCAGGGAGCGTCTCACGGAGAGGCTGATGCTACTTGGTATAATTCGTTTTTAAAAATTACTTGACGCAGGCGTTCATAGTATAAACAGGTCGTAGTTTTTTTATTTTATTGAAGGCTTATACCTTAAACACTTAAGATCATTTTATGTTTTAAAGTGTGCTTTCAGTGGTTGTCATGCTTCTGTTTCTAGAGCCATTTGCCTTAATTGTAGGTTTAAGATTTTAGATCGATCAGGCGGTCGGGATTAGTATTTCGACCCGCCTGTTCAGTACATTAGATTATATGTACATGTGGCACATATCATTAATCCTCTAGGTGTGTGATTGAAAAATGTAACATCCATAAACATCCCGCCTTATACTGTAATACCCTCTGTTTTCTTGTTACCACCGGTACCGAGTGTAAATATGAAATGGACTGAGACCACATACAAGCTGAAGTGTACCAGAAAGTGAACCAAGTGCTTTGGGTAGGTGATTGCTGATGTGCATCCAAAAAGGACTCGGTTCTCTTTCTTTTGGCCCACTTTCTGGTCCACTTAGAGGACTGAGTTTGGTTTGTTTTAAGAAGGCAATTTATGAAAACACCCTTAGTGGAAGGCGTCCTCATGAGAAGTTTTCTGTCTAGAAATAGCAAAATAGACGCATCTCCAGATACGTTGCTTAAACCAGGCGTTTCTTTGAAGTTTACTGAAAATGGGTCGTTATTGTAGTTTTAAACTACGCCTAACAGATGTAACTATCATGGAATACTGCAGTACAATAGTGGTGCCGTTCTAAACGACTTATAATAGGCATATTCACTTGCCCGTCTTCCCCTTTTATCCACTTTTTATCCCCAGCATCATTCGCGCTTCCTGTCAGGCACCTTGCTCAGGGTACTTCTGTAGGACTCTTCTGGAACTTGCACAGGATTTGCACAAGTGTATGTCCTTAACAGCATTGCCACCTGTTGCCCTAATTCTAGTGTCTGAATGAATGAATAGTTGCAGTTGTTGCTGATTTATAGTGTGCCTCATCGTAAAAGGGAAGATGCCTACCTGAATTGTTTTCTAGATAGTAAATTGCATTCTTTCAGTTTTACCACTTGGGGGCAGACTAATGCAGTTTGATAACTTCTGGCCTACCTACCTCCAAACATATTTATTTTAAAACAGCCTAGATAGGTTTTACCAAGCTGTATCGTGTGTGAATGATGTTTAAATGGGGGGAATTATAGAAAACTATTTTCAATGGTTATCTTAACTGTGCAGCATTCATCTCTTCATAGTTGTTTGTAAAGTGTGTTATTTTTATTTGATGAGTTGGTAAGTATTTCCTCATGAGCTTCCTGTTTGAGACTCCATCAGGTCAGATGACTGCAGATGACGGCTTGGTTTATCACAGACAGCTTTGTGTTGTTACCTGTTTTCAGGAATGCAAGCCTGACACTCCATTCAGATATGACCTGCAGCAGAATTTCCAAACTCTTTCCTGTTTTGATGTACGTAGCTGGCTCTTCCTGGCAGATTATCATTTCAGGCACATTACTGAAATCTCTAATACGCAGCTCGGATACTGTTTATGGGATTGGTAGCTTTCTTTAAGGGTAAGTTTCCTTTATGGTATTAGTCTAAATATAACGTTCATAAATATGATTTTTGTACAGCTCTCAAATGGGTGTTAAAATGTAAATTGTTTCAGCTTCTCCTGATTAACCTTTTGTAGAATTAAACTTCAGAAAGGAGTGTCTTTTGCTTTGCTAATTGGAAACAAATGTAAACAAAGCAGCCATCCTGGGCAGAGTGAGAAGGAGCAGTCAGGCTTGAGAGCCTCTGCTTGATTGGTACCGATTGATTGTGAATCCCCACCTGACTGGTACATTTCGCGGGGCTCTGACCAAATCAGCTGGGCATTTTAAACATAAAATATGACCAAATGCCTTCAGACTGGCCATATTTCCCAGTCACAGATGTGTTGAGGTTTTACTGAGACACGACAAGCACTGCTGTCTTCAGTACGTACCGATTGTTTTCTCTTACTGGACTTGATAGCAGAGTTTGTTTTGATGTCCCTGTATCAGACATGTTTGCCGGTGCCTTTAGTGTGTGGGAATGTTGAATCCTTCCAAGCTGCGACAGCTGCTGTTTTACCCCTGGGGGATCATCTTCTCATCAGCATCTAATCTCGATTCCCATGCAGCTGAGGAAACATGGAGGACCTGGACCCTTCGGAGCAGCTTCTCCATGATGCCAGGAACGGGAACCTTCTAGGAATTCAGAAGCTGCTGCTTTCCAGCCTGAAAGAGGAGTTCAAACTTAACATAAACTGCATAGGTGGGCATGCAGAGTACAGCACCCTCTGGCAACAATGACAGAAGTCAAAATAGCTTAAAGCCCTAGTACAAAAATAATCACCCATAGTGAGCTCTGAAAAGGAATGGCAAGTTTCACATAGTTTGGATCGAGCTGATTTGTACATACAGTAAGGGAAGTTTATCACCTTCAAAATCCCAACTTCCTGGAAACTTTCTTGAGATGAAGTATATCCTGTTTTTCAAAGTATTGTTTGTTTTAAACACTGTCACTTACGTTCTACTCAGGTCTTCATTTGAGATTAGTTGCAGTTAATCAAGATTTGAATTGTTGATGACTTTAGTGAGTATTTGCCAAGGAAATCCATCCGTTAGTAATGACTAACAGTTTCACAGTTCAATATATGCTGAAACCATTATTTGCAGCATCTTCTGCAATGGCATAAGCTGCTGTTTTCTTTAGCCAAATTATCACCACTTTCTGTATCCGTATAATTATATACATTCAAACACACTCATGACTGTTTCATCACTTGTAAGTTTGTTCTTTAATGCTGAGGTTCTCTCTGTGTCATAGGGAAGAGCAAGAGCAACTTCGGTTGGGCGCCTCTGCACCTGGCCTGTTACTTTGGGCATCAAAATGTGGTAGAGGAGCTGCTGAAGGTCAGTGGTCTCTCATTTCTCTCTCTCTCTCTCTACCACTCCTCTCTTTCCACCCCCTCAGCACAGTAGGGCAGTGATTTGTCACTCCCTCAGTGCAGTGCTGCTATTCTACTTCACCACCTAGTGACAATGTCTACTGGAATGCTCCGCTCTATAGTCGCAACCAGGATGTGATGCCCTGCCCCCTAGTTACAGGCAGGCTGTGATGCTCCATCGCCTTGTCACAGTGTGAAGCGGGATGCTCCACCCCCTCTGCACAGTTCAGGCCGTGATGCTCCATCGCCTTGTCACAGTGTGAAGCGGGATGCTCCACCCCCTCTGCACAGTTCAGGCTGTGATGCTCCATCGCCTTGTCACAGTGTGAAGCGGGATGTTCCACCCTCTCTGCACAGTTCAGGCTGTGATGCTCCATAACCTTGTCACAGTGTGAAGCGGGATGCTCCACCCCCTCTGCACAGTTCAGGCCGTGATGCTCCATCACCTTGTCACAGTGTGAAGCGGGATGTTCCACCCTCTCTGCACAGTTCAGGCTGTGATGCTCCATGGCCAAGTCACAGTGTGAAGCGGGATGCTCCACCCCCTCTGCACAGTTCAGGCCGTGATGCTCCATGGCCAAGTCACAGTGTGAAGCGGGATGTTCCACCCCCTCTGCACAGTTCAGGCCGTGATGCTCCATCACCTTGTCACAGTGTGAAGCGGGATGTTCCACCCTCTCTGCACAGTTCAGGCTGTGATGCTCCATGGCCAAGTCACAGTGTGAAGCGGGATGCTCCACCCCCTCTGCACAGTTCAGGCTGTGATGCTCCATCGCCTAGTCACAGTGTGAAGCGGGATGCTCCACCCCCTCTGCACAGTTCAGGCCGTGATGCTCCATCGCCTTGTCACAGTGTGAAGCGGGATGCTCCACCCCCTCTGCACAGTTCAGGCTGTGATGCTCCATCGCCTAGTCACAGTGTGAAGCGGGATGCTCCACCCCCTCTGCACAGTTCAGGCTGTGATGCTCCATCGCCTTGTCACAGTGTGAAGCGGGATGCTCCACCCCCTCTGCACAGTTCAGGCTGTGATGCTCTACCTCTTGTGGCCTGTAATACCAATGTCCCATGTCTGTTTACAGGTTGGAGCAGATGTGAACCTGCCCAACAACGTGGGCGACACACCGTTGCACAAAGCCGCCTTCACCGGGAGAAAGGTGCTGTGGTGCCGAGTGTTCCGACTGCGTATCTGGTTCCGCGGACGGGTTTCGGGAATACCTGTCCTTGCCGTGGATCGATAAGGAAACATCATAAAGATCATGGCAGCTGTTTAGTGTCTGTGGTCAAACGCCATTATTTGATGATTGATTTCATTTTCTGATGCAGAGAGAATATTTTTTTGGTAATTCTCTGTGAGAGTGTTCTCTGATTTCACCATTTACGGTCAGATTAAAGAACGCAACATTTTTGTTGCATTTTTTTCCCATATCATTTTTCTCCCATATCATTTTAGTCAGAAAATTCCTGCATAATTTTTCCATTGTTAAAAATTCAGTCAGGTTCTGACAGATGGTTATGGATGAAGTCTTTCATGTCTGTCCCTTGCTCAACAGGAAGTCGTGATGTTACTCTTGCAATATAATGCCTGTGCTACTGTGCTTAATGGGACAGCTCAGATTCCAAAAGACGTTACAAATAATGAAGAAATAAAAATTATGTTGGAAGGTAAGTTGAAACAAGCACAAATAGTGAATTAGAAACAAATGTTAATTTATCCTTTAATCATTTGTCAATTTTCTGTTCTTTTTTCACATCTTTTAAAACTCATTTATTGATTTAATATTTCGCTAATTTACATTGTGTAAAAATACCACACGGTGACAGTGGGTGGGGGAGGGGGGTTAGGCTTTTTTTATCCATCAAAAATGCCTTCTATTTTGCTATGATACTGATCATTAAGGGAGGTGTCAGAATAATGTTTAAGGTCAGATGACAGGCCACCTGGTCCCATAAAGAATGAGTGACATGATTTCCTCGTTTTAATGGCCCCTGGTAGCTGCAGAAAGAACGGAGGAGAGGAAGCTGGAAGAGCAGTTCTTAGAAGCCGCCCGGGAAGGGGACCTGGCCACGCTGGTCCAGCTGGTGAGCTGCTCCGTAGTCTGGTTCTGAACTAGTCTGGTTTTGACATGCACCCCTTGCAGGTCGGTATTTGTAATAACAAGGCACTGAGGTACAGTACCGTGTCAGACATGGTGGATATGCGTCTGTGGCATCTTATTTGGGAATCAGCTGCAGGGTGATTGTCTTGCACTCCAGTGTGGAGCACAAAATTGCAGGTGCTTCAGAAAATTGGAGGAAGGCGGTTTATATGTTTACAAAATAAGTCCTCACTGAATATGGCTAATTAGCATCAAATGAAGAATTAGGAGAGCGCACTATCATTGGACAACCGGTTGTTATTGTGAGAGTGTTTGAAGAGCTTTATTTGTACTCTGCTACGCTACAGCAACGTGCTGTGGAGTAGTGCATAAGGAGCTGTGTTTGTTTTCTGTGTAATAGATCCTAAAATAGACATTTCCAATTAGCAGCCCCAGCAAGGACAGGTGTGATACAGCCAGCTGTTGAACTCAAAATTCACTGACGTGGGATCAGTTTCTGTAGCTAGAACACAGACACGTTAAAATGGGGGCACATCCATGGTTACCTGGGCTTAGGGTGACCACCGTCATGACTCTAAAAAGGGGGACATCCATGAAAAAAAACCAATGCGTGTGGGTGGGCGGGGGGGGGGGTTCACATTTTTTGTGTGACTGGGTGGGTGAGAGTGGCACTAGTTGTTGACCGGGGGGGTAGGGGGAGGGAAAAAGGGGGACAAGGAGGCTAAAAGATGGACACCCAACAGCTGTCCGAACAGAGGGTTGGAAAACATCTATACTATCTGGATGAAATCTGGACGAGTGGTCACCCTACCTGGGCTCCATGTCCCAGGAGCAGGACCGAGAACTTCCACTGCAGCTGAAACTGTGTTTTTGCCGCTTCCTGCATGTTTACAAACTGCAGATGCACATCTGACTGAAAGACTACTGTAGATGCTTCAGTGCACGAATGGGGTCCGAGTGCTTTTTGTTTGGTTTAGCTTAGCTTAGTTTAGCTTAGCATGGCTTGGCTTGGTTTAGCCTAGCTTAGCATAGTGTGGCTTGGCTTGGCTTAGCGTGGAGTGGCTTGGCTTACCTGAGCTTAGCTTAACTTGGCTAGTCGACCCGCCCATCTGCTGACACCGCACTGTGCTCTTGCCATTAGCTGAACAGGAAGAAGCCCCCCAACATCAACTGCACTGACCTGCTGGGGAATACAGCCCTGCACTGCGCTGCCTACCGGGGCCAGAAGCACTGCGCTCTCAAGCTGCTGAAGAGCGGCGCCAGCACCACGGCCAGGAACAAAAAGGGTAAAAATGCCAGCGTCTGTCAGTCTGGATGCTAAGAGAGCTTGCTGATGTTTGATTGTGGCTCTTTGACCCGACTGTCAACAGATCAGACCCCACTGGACCTGGCCAGCGATGCGGAGATGAGGCAGATTCTGCAGGGCAGTGGGCAGAGAGTGAGCACTTCAGTTGTGATATCTATATATTCAGGGATTGACGTAACAGGTACGCAAGTACACATTCACCTTTAAAAGCGATACGTGCGGCAGTCGACTGTCGATTGTGAATGCCAACGTATTTTATGTGCATTTGCCCCAATATGACAAGAAATTATCGTGCATTTTAACCTTTATATGCTAATTCGTACTTTGCAGTATAGAGGTTAAAATGCATGGTAATTTTTAGTCATATCGCCGCAAACGCACATAAAATACGTACGTATTTGTGCTGTTAAATTAATCGATTGGCGCACGTAATGCTTTTAAAGGTGAATGCGTACTTGCATACCAGTTATGTCAATCCCTGGTTATTTAATATATATATATCTCCCTCCCTGTTTAATTATTGATAGTCCTGTGCTTAAGTCACTCATTTTGCAGGTTCTTTGAATAAACAGTTACTGTTCTGCCAAATTTAAGTGAAATATTGGTGATATAGATCAGAGTCATTAGTATGTCACAATCACTCTAACATGCTGCTTTGCATATTACATGTCACGTAATATGCAAAAAACAAATAAGTTAAAAAAATCTGTTCTTTCACAATGAGTAAGATTAGGTATTTTACAAAAGAATGAAGTACGATCGATAATTGAAATGACTTTAATATGCCAGGCGTGAATAAAATGTCTGTTTGGGTGCTTCATTGAAATGTGCATGGCTTGTTACTTTCTGAGCTGCGATTTGCGTATTTTATGCTAATTGAGTAAGAACGCCATCTGCCCCCTTGCTATTTCAGATACATTATACTGTGGTTCACTATGAGTCATGTCATTAATGTAATGTTAATTTGAAGCGCTGTGACTTTATTTTTTCCCAGATCCTCATCATTAATTTCCTTCTCTGACAGGGTGCGGCCCGCAACGTGCCGATGTATCAAGGGCCCCTTTGGAAGGTAATTAAAAATTTTTGGGCCATTTTGCTGTGCGATCACAAGAAGTTTGAGATTCCCAAGGCTATACACTTGGAACAGCCCTGCCTCTTCTTGTCTCACTTGGGTTTGTCTGGTCTCTGGAATGAAAATTGGAGGCTGGTGTTATGAGAACCGCAGCCAGTTGCATGGCATCCCCTGATAGTCTTCTCCCTCTCTCCCTTTTGGCTTCTCTCCCTCATCATCCCCATTCCAATGCCCAGAGTTCCCGCTTCATAGGATGGCGACTTTACTGGGTGGTCCTCCAGGACGGGGTTCTCTCCTGGTTCCCTAAACAGTGAGTCCTCCTGGCCACTGAGGGGCACTATTCTCCACTGCATTTTCCTGCTGTGCATCTCTTGGAACCCTAAAACAAATCATCATCATTTTTGTAGGTCAGATGCAGCTGCCAATGTCCGTCGGCAGGGCTGTAAAGCACTGACTCAGGCCCGCTGTACGGTATGTTGCAGACTGACCTCTGTATGCAGTCCACACAAGAATAACTAAAATGTACAATGGTCTCAGGATTGTTTCCTCCTGGGCCCCTGCCTCCGTTTGTCAGACAGTGGTGTAGCCCACCTCCAAGGGCACTTGCACTTCACATGTGACGTAAATCTCCTTGCATGTTGTAGCAACTGAGTGCAGGCTGATCTGATGCCATCCTTGCTTTTCACTCGTTGAAGGTGAGAGAACGAGACCCCTGCCTTTTTACGCTGAAATGCTTCGACGACAGTATCCACCATTTCAAAGTGGACCCCAAGAATGATCCGCAAGCCACAAGAAAAGTGAGGCGTGGTTTTTCTTTATTTCATTTATGTTTATTTTGTTATGTAGCAGACTGTTTTATCCAAAGCAACATGCATTTTTTAGAAAGTGGGGTCAGGCAGTGTCTTGTTCACCCTGACAAACCTGGGATTTGAACTGGTGACCTTCTGATTGTAGGTTTATGTACCTCCTTGTCTCCTGATCCTTTGTGTAAAAATTTTGGTGAATGTCTTTCTTATTTAAGATGGTTTCTGGTGAACGTTATCCATACCCAGTAGATTGTAAGGTTGAAAAATCAATAATGTAATGATTGTAATGTTTCAAAAATCAGATAAATAGCTAGTGAGTTGGGTCAGAAGATCATAGCTGGCTATTAGAATCTGCTCAACAAGGAGTGTGTTTGTTTAATAGTGTAGTGACTGTTTGTGACCAACAGGGGGGTCACAAGTAACCTTTGGGGCCCCATACAATTGTGTGCTTTGAGCAGCTGATTAACCCGGCTCCATAGACCCTGCTCTCTGACCCTAAGCCTTTCTCACCTGTGCATCATTGGAAATGTAAAATGTGAATGTTTAGTATATAGTGTAGCCAAATCCATGTAAGCCATGGAGACGGTCGCCGTGGCGAGGCCATAAGCAGAGCTGAAGGGTGTTTCCGTGGCAGCAGAGGTGGCTGGATGCCATGGAGGACCATTCGGCCTACAGCACGCACTACTGTTCCCATGAGCAGGAGAGCGAGGACGACGAGGACCACGCAGTGACCTTGGCTGAGCTGAGCGAGTCCTTGCAGGTGAGGTGCCCCCTCCCCATAAGCATGCAGCTTTGCGCGTCCCCTGGTGTCCTGCAGGGGACTCGTTCTCATCAGCTCACGGTTGTCCGTTTTTTCCAGTCCGCCCAGGCCTGTCACCAGAGACTGGAGAGCGAGGTCTCTGCCCTGCAGGCTATGGTGAGGAAGGACGAGCGGGCCCACCGTAAGTCCTCACACCCCCTTATCCTGAGATGTTTGACTGCTTGACTGGGGGTCACAACCCCCTCATGTGGGTCAGTGGTTCACAACCCCCCTCCCCTTTTTCTAGATCTGCCTCCTCAGGTCCTGCAGAAGGTGAAGGAGACCTGTGCTCTCTCCGGAGAAGTGTGCGCAGCTCTCCGCTACTGCCTGACACTCTTCTCCCAGCACGAGGGGGTGCGTTACCCACTGTGTGTGTGTGTGTGTGTGTGTGTGTGTGTGTCTGAGCATACTGACATCACTGTATTGGACAGATGGACAGGGCCAATAAAGACAAAAGAGACGTCTGAGTCATGTTTGTGATGTGAGCGGCTCACAAAAACAGATTGTATTTGTTTGGGGTTATTAGGGTTCACGCCACATCTCTCACTGCTTTCTTCGTTACTTCCCGTTAAGGTTTTCTTTTTTTTTTTTAGAGAGTATTTCCTTCAGCTTGAAGGCAGTTTAACTTTATTGCTCAGTCATCCTGGCTGGGGAGGTGCATGTGATCCTCCGTGTTTTGGTGTGTTTGACATTCATCGCTTGCACTGATCTTTAGGAGCAGCCGGGCCGCTTGCTGTGTCCCTGATGGAGAGTTCCGGGTAGTAAATATGAGCATGCTCTGTGTGGGGCCATGTGCTCTCATCTTGCAGAGTCTGGCTGTAAATAAACCAGCGGTGCAGGTTCTCCTGCCACGGAGCGGCGAGCCCTCCCTGAGCCGTGAATCATCTGCTGGGCGCCCCAGGGAGGGAGGGAGGAGGGAGCGGACTGGGAGCAGGGAGGTCGGGAGGGGGGCGGAGCTAGCGGCACATCACGTCCCGGCTGTGTGCTCTCAGAGCTGCGATCGCCGTTGAGCTCGCGGGAGGCAGGAATGCAGCAGGCTGGGGGGCGCGTGTAGGATGGAGCCCGGTGGACTGGAGCATGACAGGACAGAGCCCCTTCATAGAAGGTACCATCTGAACACCCTCTGCTTCATACAGAGCTCGCCCTGAATGCCTATTGGCCGCCGCAGTGACGCATCCATGGGAACGGTGCAGTGCCGCTTCCCCCCAGGGGGTGACTTGCAGGGAGGTTATGAAACAGCGGGACTTTGCATGGGTAGTGTGGCAGGGGGAAGATAGGGGGCGATGTGAGCCACGTGTGCCCATTTAGAGATTTGACAGCAGACCAGGTGTGTCGTGGTGAGTTTTAAGAGTGTGTCCTTTGCAAAAACAAGGGAACGCTATGACTGATGCCCTCAGAGGTTAAAAATGTAAGATGTTAAAAAGATCTTAAGAATGAGGTTAAAAATGTAAGATGAAATGTAAATAAATTGAAGACCCTGCAGCCATGCTCAGGCACATTAAGGAAATCATGTGGGAAGCATCTCCAGGGATATGGATAGCAGGCCGATTTTTCCGCACAGAGTGCTCCTGAACGCAGTCCCAGCATGCTCCACAAGCTCAGCGTGGGAAACAGGAGATGCTCGGTAGTCTACTGTATTGATGATGGAAGTTTGCGTAGCTGTTGATTCGAACGACACCTTTTGCTAACTGGTCAATACAGCTGCAAAGCCAGATGTTTGCCACATCGGCTAGGCTGAGGCCTTTGGAAGCACACATCTGCAAACAGCAAGCACTGGCTGCTTAATCTTCATGTCGCTGAGGTGTGGAGTCCATGATGGATGTACCATTCGGTGGATGACCTCACCACGTGTATAGCTCAGTGGGTCAGTCCTCTGTGCCTGTGATCAGAAGGTTTCTGGTTCAAATCCCTGGTACTGGTACATGTCCAAACAGCTAATAAAGCATCTTTTTTTTTTTTCTTCATTTCTCAGACCTCATTGTCGTAGCAGCAGGGGCCTGCTGGCTTGAGTAATGGATGACCAGGTTTCGCTCCATTGTTTTGCTGAATCTGAACTTATAAAATATGGGATAGTTGGCAAATCAGAGCTCCATACTTGTTAAAATGCTTGGCTCAGACGCATGCACTTGCTTGACCGCTCAGACCAGTCCGCTTCATTTGTCTCTGTTTAGCGACGGGCACTTTGCAGACGCAGCTCTGAACAAGGACTGTTCTGCCTGGCAGTGCTCCCTCGGGGGGGGGGGGGCTTTGTTTGTGCTGAGCTCGACCACTCTGTCTGCCTGCCTGTGTGTGTGTGTGTGTGTGTGTGTGTGAGGATCTGTGTGTGCTGGGTTCTGAGATGGGTCCAGTGCTGGTGGTGCAAGAACCTCATTGGCTTTACCAAGCGACTGTTGCCGAAATGGTACCCAGTTTGTGTGGGGGTTGGGGGGGGGGTGTCTCATTGGTAATACAAATGTGAGACACATTATGGAGCCTCTTCATGTTTATGCTGGATTTCCACTAGGTGATCCAGCGATGACAGCCAGAGAAGGGCACTGGGCACCTTAGTTTCCGGAAGCCTACTCTCCCAGGATTGGCCTCCTCCCCTGTTTGCCATGGCTAACACGTCGGAGGGGGGCACGGGGGGGGAGCATGCTGTGGATTAGGCCTGTTCACAAGCCTATTATTAAGCAAATAGTGCGAGGTACACGGGGTCGTGTTTCACAGATTAGTAGGTTGTTTGCGTGGCTGCGACAGCAGCCCAGTCATCTCGGAAACAGGGGAGGGGGGTATCTCCCGAAGGCTTTTAGCACATGCACTCTTAGGCAATCCTTAAAGCACCACAAGACCTGAGGCGTGCAGGACTGGGGGCGGGGGGGTGCAGAAGGTACACACCGAGCACGACAGATGGGCCACTCTGGAGCGATCCCATTGGATGGGAATGTTTGCCCGAGCTGATGCAGGGCAGCCTGATGCAGGGCAGCCTGATGCAGGGCAGCCTGATGCAGGGCAGCCTGATGCAGGGCAGCCTGATGCAGGGCAGCCTGATGCAGGGCAGCCTGATGCAGGGCAGCCTGCGTGCACCTCCAGCCAACGCGCTCAGCTCGACACACCTTCCCGTTTGACGCATTCGCGGACAGCTGCTCCAGGCACCTTGTGCCGGCTGCATGCTTGTTTTATCTTTGGTGGCGCTGGTGCTTGTACACAAAAGAGAGCGTTGCATTTTCACTCTTTCTCTGCCAGTCTAGTCTGTGAAGCCTTGCACTATTAACAACTGATGGCGATACTGAATGTGGTTCTCCTGCAGGACATCCACAGGGCGTGGGGGTCAGAGGCGGAGGCTCATTTCACCAGTGACCGCGGTAATAATGGGTGTGGGATTGGTACAAACAACCGCTTGATCTGGTTTAGAGACGTCAATTTGCCCAATCCTGCTGTATCATAAAGTGAATTTAAACACTCACATACACCTTTATCTCCCCCTTTATTAGTGTGTATGTGTATAAATGTATTTGTGTGTGTATGTGTGTGTGTGTGTGTGTGTGTGTGTGTATATATATATATATATGTGTGTGTGTGTGTGTGTGTGTGTGTATATATATGTATGTATATATGTGTGTGTGTGTGTGTGTGTGTGTGTGTAGGGGGAGATGGAGTTGTCTATGTGTGTAATATGAATATAGACATATAGATGATGGTGAGCAGGAGCTGGAGGTTTGTATAGAGAGAGGGATGGATGGAGGGATATAAATACATGCTGTTGAGGGAGAGAGAGAGAGAGAGAGACAGCGGAGATGTGTTACCGGCAGCTTCCCTGAGCTCTGCAGAGGGCTTGTCTCGCTGGAGCCGCGCTGGGGGCTGCTGGGCCTGGAGGAGGCTCCTGTGGGCTGCTGGGCCTGGAGGAGGCTCCTGTGGGCTGCTGGGCCTCGAGGAGGCTCCTGTGGGCTGCTGGGCCTCGAGGAGGCTCCTGTGGGCTGCTGGGCCTCGAGGAGGCTCCTGTGGGCTGCTGGGCCTCGAGGAGGCTCCTGTGGGCTGCTGGGCCTCGAGGAGGCTCCTGTGGCCTCAGCGCCATGGTGATACCACAGTGTCGCTGGCAGACTAGGGCTGAAGGAGAGGGGCTACACCATAAGTGTGCCAATGTGGGGCTATTTTAGCATTATTTGGGTGACAGTGCAGTTTGTTTGTTCCTTTCTTTACCCAGATTCCTTTCAGTGAAGTGCGTCTGTGTGCGTACGTTTTTACAGAGATGGTGTACCTACGTGTTTAAAGCTGTATCTGTCACATTGCTAGTGACAATCCACTTGCAGAATGGTCATGTGACTCCTCATAGTGTTAGAGCTGTAGGCAAGGCCAAGGAGAGATGGATATGTGCTGACTATGAGAATGTGGCTTTGGAGTCAGAGTCGCAGGTCAGTAAAGACTCTGCGTTTACCCCCCGTGGATGCAGGTTTCACCATGTGGTTCGACATCGGTGCTGTGATTCCAAGGTCTCAGATGGGGTTTGGGGGGTGGAGGGGCACATAAAGCATCATTTCATTAATTTCTTCAGTGACGTCAGTCAGCATTTCCGGAGCTGTGGGAATTCACTTTGCTTGGCTGTGGACTCTGCAGTCCTTGTGGGTGAGCTGTGCACAGAAGATGAGAAGGGAATGAGGCAGCATTGAGATGTGGGCCGGCCTGCTCTGGCCGGCTGTGAGCAATTCAGAAAGGGAAAGTGACTCGCAGTGCTTGGCTCATGCTCGCTTGTAGCTCAAAATACATATGAAGCACTTCCCTTCTAGTGACAGCTTGCCAGGGGGATTCCAGGAGCTCGACTCCAGCCAGCAGGGGGCCTCGTGGTTAACTGTGTGTCCTCTGTGTGCCTGAGGAAGCTGGGCTGTGCCCGGTAGCCCATGGATTAGGTTCATCATTCTGCCATTCTGCTATGGTGTCCACAGTTCAAGGTTCGAAAGAGGAAACACAGCTGATAGCTCTGTGGTGTCATGACATACTTTACGGCTAAACTTTTTACATCAGGTGGTGGTGTTTTATATTTTGTTTTATTTCCTCTCCAAGTAACTGTTGGATTTACAATAATATTGTAACACCTTGTAGTTTTTCAAAGCGATGCATCTTTCAATCTCGGGGCAGGGGGTGTCGGGCTTAAAATGGGGTAGAGTTGATGAGGCTGGAGACCTTTGGAAAGATGCTCTTTGTGGGGGACATGGATCAGGATTCCAGAGAACACTATAAATACCGTGAGGACCCTGATTCCGGCACAGGAGGCTGAAGGGTGCCGTGTCGAGAGTTACCGGGCCACTGTGCTTCCACCGTGTTCAGCGTGTATCAATCCAGTCGTTCAACACTTCCTGCCAGCAGCTGAAACTAGCCACCTGGGTCCCACTGAAGTGATTCTCCTCCCTGCAGCCAATCACTGGTCTGGGAAGAGATCTGTGGGAGGGAAGTCAGTCGGCGGACGGGGATAAAAGCCGGGGACAGAGTAGCTGCCTTTGATGCCTCACATGGGAGAGAACTGGAAAAGCAAGTCAGTAAATACAGCTCAGCCGTGTCGGACTGCGTTGCATGTTTGGAAAATGCCGGCTAATTTACGGTGGAATTCTGTCTCTAACCTACTGCTCTGGTCAACACTTTTATAAAAAGAGCATTTAACCAATTTTAAATCATTTTTGCAAAATTTTCAGCACTATGGGGAGGGGATTCGCTCACAGAGAGCCTGCGTGCTGATTTCACTTCTGCATGCTGATTTCACTTATGCATGCTGAATTCACTTATGCATGCTGAATTCACTTCTGCCTGCATGTGGTGTGCCGTGAGCTTTGTGGCCAGCAGAGGAAGTGGGGTTGTGGTTGACCCCAGCTCTGCCTCTCTCACTCTGCCCTGTCTGCTTCCTTCACTTCCCCGTTTTCATTTTGTGCTCTTTGTTTGTGCCTCGGTCCTGTGTCTTGGGGGGTGGGTGGGATTGCAGGTAAACTTGTTTTCCAATGAGCCCTCAAGGGGACCTTACAGCTCCCCCTCTACCCACCCCCGGAAGTCTAGCCAATCAAAGCACAGGTCTGCTTGCTCTGCTCTCTGCTTGGCTGCCTTGTCATGGTTACAGCATCACCGCAGATCCTTCCATGGAAACGCCTCTGATGGGTCCCCCCCCCCCCCCCCATTCTATGCCCTCCGTGGTCATCAGGGCTTATTGTCCGTCGTGCTTCTCTTTCTTTCTGTGAGGGAGACTGCTGCATGGCAAACTCTGCATCACTGCCAGGGGGTTGTTCATGCCCCCGTGGCCTTATTTCACTGGGGTGATGCGTTTGGTATTTTTCCGGCTCTTTCTCCAAGGCCACAGTGCCTGTTGTTTATCTAAACACTTCAGTGTTCAGTGGTCAGCCATTGATGACCGAGAGTGCTAAGTGGCCCGTAACCTGAGCACCCTGTTATTAAAACGTCAAGCTATAAAAGCAGACGGCAGCCAGTCGGTTATAAACGCGTCATATCGGTCCCTCCATTGTCTGTGTGTCTGGAAGCGGTTGTGCTGTTTTGGATAGATTACAAGGACTGGATCGGAACCCTGTTTCACCAAGACTGTGCTTTAGGTTTTGCTTGTCATCCCACTCTTGCCGTACATCAAACATTTAAAACTGGTTTGGTCTGGATCTTAGTACTAAGCAGTCGTTCTTTTTATGGAAACTCGCCCCCTTTGTCGCGTGTTTACCTCCTGTCGGCGTTGAAGAACGAACAAAAACAGCCCCCGAGAATGTGATCCGTCCCTCCGGCCACATGATCCCGTCTGTGACAGGAGATTGAGTTCCACCGGGAGGAAACCGGAGACTCCAGGGGGCGCCGGGTATGTTGTTGCCGCCACGATAACCGGAGATAGCAGAGACGGGATGGGGGGGGGGGGTGGGGCGGAGCTGTCGTACACCTGGAACGCCTGCATGCACAGCACAGGCTGTCCCCGTGCGCCGCCTGTGCCCGGCCTCACTCCAAATGAGTCTCTTGTTCACCGCGACGTGTTTTACCGTCACCAGCCGATAACCGGCGCAGAAGGAAACGGGTGTAGGTGTGGCGGCAGGGCCAAACTGACAGCCGAGTCCAGCAGGGGGCGCTAAAGCTGTACCATTCCTGCCACCCCCTAGGTGCGTAGCCAGAAGCTGGAGCACGAGGTGGAGAAGAACAAGATCCTGTCAGAAGCGCTGCAGACACTGGCCACTGAGCACCACGAGTTGGAGCAGTCGGTTGTCAAAGGTTCGTTGCCCCAGAGCGCGCTCAGTGAGGATGAGTTCTACGACGCCATCTCTGGTGAGTGTCAACTGTGGCTGCTTTCTTCTGCTTTATGACCGTAAACTTCCCCCTCGGGACAGTCCAGCAGCTGCATGCTGCGTTACGTGTCGATCTATTTCAATTCAGTGTCAGTTATATGTAGCGCCTTACCTTGGGATGATTTCCCTATTGTGCTTGGTATTTAACATCAGTGTTAGGTGGTGCCTGAGGTTTGACTCGCAGAAAAAGATTTTGACACTGAGTACTTTTAAAATGAGAGTCTGAGTCAAGTCTCAAGGTTTGTTTGACATAAGTGTTTATCAAAAATTTTACCATCTGCTTGTTTTTTTTTCTATAAGTAACTAATGCAACTAAATTGGAATCACCGGTTGAAGAGTTCAGATACTGCTTGTTTCATTGTTCTTTAGGCTTGTGTACATTTTCAGAGTAATCGCTATTTCAAATGCCTTTGCAGCAATAAAATCTTTCCAAGAACCTAAGCACTTTTCTAATGTACAGTAGATTTCAAAACTAATCCTTTCTCAAAAATATCATTATGATGAAGACATCCATTGAGCAGAACAGGTAAATTTTAATTAGTGTGAACAGTTACAAACATAGTCAGACTTGGCAATGACAACCAACTATGTAGGAGCCAGACCAAACTATGCTGAACTCCGCCCTCAACTACATTAAAGTGATGTGATTGGCTAATGAATGAGTATAACCTAGACCCCGTTTGTTGTGCTGTTAAAGTAAATGTATATTAAAGTAAATCGCGATTTTCATTTTTACACATCGTTCTAAAGCAAAAGGTCTAATTAATGAGTAAAATCAATTTGTCTCTCAGCTTGTGTGTGTGTGTGTGTGTGTGTGTGTGTGTGTGTGTGTGTGTGTGTGTGTGTGTGTGTGTGTGCAATCAAATAAATGATTATGCGAGTAACACTGCAAACTCCATGCTAAAAAGTTAAATAAATGTGTGCAGTCGTGCTGCTCTCTTAGTTTTTGGAGAGCGGTCAGTGATATTACTGTTCAGTCAAATTATTTTATTTTAAAGTAAAACATTATGTTTTTACTGTATTAAAAACTGTCAAATTTGAATTTGTGACACAGCTCCAAATAATTAAAAACATAATACTACATGCCGTACATGGGGCACAAAGAGGAGCTGGCAGTTTGTAAGCTGTAAGAAAACACAGCTTGACTTGGAAGGGTATGTCGGAAGTTATCAAATTTATCTGTGCTGATCGGTGTCACTGTATAACAACATAGTGCATATAGAATTTGTCAGGTCAGATCCGCAGTTTGTACTAGTGGCAAAACAGAAAAAGCATGTTTTGTTTATATCGCTTGATGTCTTGCTTTTCCTATGGTCTGCGCACAGCCACTTTGTGACGTGTTCAACACCTTTACAGTTTGGGGAGAGTTGTACACTCAATGCTTTGCCTGTGGAAATTTCACAGTTTCAACAGAGCCTTAAAGACTCTTATTGTTCACAAGTCGCTATCAATGAGTCAGAGTCAAGTCCGGGTCAAAATAATGAGTCAAGTCAAGTCGGAAGTCAATTTAGGAGCGATTCAAGTGCAACTTCAGTCTGAGTCACAAACTCGAGTCCCCATCTCAGCCTAAAATACGTGGATATGCATATTTACCTCACTACCCAGACACCTTGCTAGCTGACTGACTAGGTCTGTGGCCTTTAGACGGACTGACCCCAGACACATGCTCTCACATGCTAAGTTCTCAGATAGGGTTATCTTCCGGAAGGATCCCTCTGGCTTTGCAGTGTCTAAAACGGCGTGTGGGAAAACACACTTCACCCTGCATGCTGTACCAGTGTCGTTTTTGCTGATGCATCTTTAATCATGCATGTGTCTGTTTGGGTTCTATCCCCATTCGCGCTAAGTCTCACTAGGCGGAATGGCTCAGGTGGTTATCATGTTTTGGGTAGTGTCTGCCGCTAATGGACGCAAGCAGCTAAGAGGGCTTTTTTCCTAACAATGCCAGGCTTGCTTTCTTGAGTTTGGCTGGTCTCTCTTCCTCTAAATAATCCAAACAAGCCCCAAATGATTTGTTTAGCTCTGATGTTTTAAGGACCAGTTTCAGAACCCTTGGACAGATTGGGTCTCTTAAGGGGTCTTAAGATCCTAACAATGGACGCACACAATACGGAGCGTGTAGCATGTTAGTGGGTGACCTGAGCTTGTTAGCAGATGTCCTGCAATACTCCTGTTAAAATCCCTCTTTTTCATTCCTGGCTCTTTTTTGGCTGTCCGTCATGACAGATGCAGATGAGTGTTGCCTCAGTAATGTCACATAAATCACAATTAAATATAGCTTGCCACAATTATTACATCATGGATCCTCTGGGACTGAAAGCTGCAATCCAGCTTTTTAGGAGTCAAGGAAGTAGAGAATGGATTCTGGAGTGACGATCCAGCTGGAGGGGTCCAATTTAGTTCAGTTTCTTAGCTGGGCTGGTTAACAGGCTCTGTGGTGCTAGTAGGCCTTGGTTCCTGAGTTTGGACGTCCGTGGGCTTATTTGCTAATTTGCCAGATGGGGCAGTGCTTTCTTCCTTTTTTCCTGCCAACCAATATCAAGTTTGCATGTAGTTTGTGCCGTAGGAAACATTGCTTTTGGTTCCATTGTCTGGCGCCATATCTCGGCCGGAATATGACTCGGCGACCTGTGACCGTGACCACTGAACTGACACGTCGCCAGGCTGCCGGTGATGATGCTCTTAGCTTCTGATGAATCTATCCATACAAGCGTTGCCCGTGGTAGCTGGTCCACACAGTAGCCTGTGCGTGCAACTCTATCCTCAGATCGGATTTCTCTGGGCAGCGGCAGTCCGTGGGGGTAGGGGTGAGGGGCGGGGTACGTAGGGCAGCTGCTTTTTGTGGGGACGTGCTGGCATTCGGCACAGACACCCTTCACTGACATGCCGCCTCCTTCATTCTTGTCGCAGAGTCCGACTCGGAGCACTCCTTGAGTGGGTTTGAGACAGTCGCCAGCCATTCCTTCGAGGAGGACGAAGAGGAAGAACAGGAGAAGGAGAGGCGCGTCCGGCCAACGGGTGGCCGCAGATTTCCCGCCAGCATGTCACGGGAAGACGAGGAGGTCCCCTTGGAGCTCCAGGCCAATGGCATCGGGAGGCATAGGTAAGCCACGCTTCAACCTGCTTGGAGTTCTGTCACATAGGCCCCAAGCTCGCGGACATCCTGGAAAAAGCCTGCGCGATGACCAGAAATGGAGCCTCAAAAAAAAATTCATGCCAGGGAAGACTTTTGGTCTTACATCTGGTACTAAATCAAGCATCTGTTATGGATCCTGGTTAATGTGTGAGTGACTAGCTGTTTTTTTTTTTTTGAACAGGCAAGGTGAATCATCTAAGGCTGAAGGGTTGTTTTCACGGCGGGATGTAGCCTGATATGCCACATGTCTTATCAGTACATCCCTGGGGTTGGTGTGGTGCATTCCCTCTGTGAACCAACACATCTTGTTCCCTTTAGAGGTGCTTTCTTTCTCCCCCCCTGATTATCCCTTGTTCAGCTGGCCTTTGAGTTCATGGGAACTCTTCTCAGTCGCATTAGAGAAGCTGACCTTCTTTTTTCATGCATTTGCCAGTCTTTCCACAGAGACTGAATAATTTACAGCTCTGTGCTGCCTGAGGTTACGAGGAGAGGAGCCCACAAACAGAAACCTTTCTCCATTGAAGGCATGAAACTTTGATGAAGTTCCACTGTAATGTAGTAATTCTTGTAATTAAGAAGTGTCCTCGACTGAGCAATGCTCTACCTGTATTGTCATGGGCTGCTGGGACATCAAAATCCTCACCTTTGGATGTTTATTTCTGGTTTAAACTAACTGGGAATTTTCTACTGAATGTTTATGCTGCTGTAGAAGACAGTTCTGACAGGGAGACAGTTGACGGGGTTGTAAGCATTCTGGTTGTGATCTGCTCCTTCTTTGTGAGTGCCCTGCCCAGACAGACAGACACACAATGGGAAGTGCCCCCATTCACCCCTCCTCCAAACTCTCCAGTTTTGTGTCCAGATAGCCTTGGCATCCAGCCTGAGGACAAGTAGGGTCCTCAATAGAATTGTCCTGCCAGAGCATGGGTCCTGGATACTGTCAATGGGAAGGAGCGAGGCATGCAAGCCAGCTTGAATATCTGCGTCTCGGGTATATGTTTCAGAAACACAAGACGCGTGTGTTTGTGTGTGAGTGCCAGTTTATTCGTGACTTTTTAAGGGTGTTTTTTTTTTTTTTTGGTAATTTCTGTGCTGGTCTTTATCAAGAAGTGAGACACTTTTGATGAACAGAGTAAAGATCTGAATGACAGTCATTGTTTGGGTTCTCTTCACCATAACATGCCCCTACTGCCTGCCAGTGCCACCTTCACATCCACTGGTGCCCACAGATACAAGCCCCTGGTAGCGCTGAGCAGTGGCTCAACACACTTGGATTCATACTCATCGGTGTCGGCCATGTTGTGTCCTCCAGGACGAGCCTTCCAGCTCCCATGTTCTCCAGGAACGACTTCAGCATCTGGAGCATCCTGAGGAAATGCATTGGCATGGTAAGAAACCTTCCTGACTCTTAGGTGACACTTGCACATTCCCGGATGCTGGATGAAGATTGGCTGGGTGGCCTCACATGTGGCTTTGTTGACATGTCAGGTGATGGGTGATGAGTGCAGCACTTCAGAGTGTTAGTGGTGCAGCTGCCCACTCGTTCTTCTCACATCTGCTCTCTCTCTCTCTCTCTCTCTCTCTCTCTCGCAGGAGCTGTCCAAGATCACCATGCCGGTCATCTTCAACGAGCCGCTCAGCTTCCTGCAGCGCCTCACTGAGTACATGGAGCACACGTACCTCATCCACAGGGCCAACTCCGCTTCAGACTCCATTGAGAGGATGAAGGTACCCCAGGGTCTGGGGATCTTATGCCAGTACGGTTTGTGTGCAAAGCACTCTAGGACAGACGCAGATAGAAATTAAAATATTAATTTCAGGTCTGCTTTGTGAGAGTAAACAGGGAAATTCCAACATAGTAACTGGGTTAAACCAAAATATATTGTATTAAAGTATAACCAGTGTTATCTTGAGGAAGGTAAGCCAACATCTGCCCATTTATGCTTTTCTCTTGAACCCCTGACTCTAACCCTATCAAATACCACTCTGTGCCCACAGTGTGTGGCAGCTTTCGCAGTGTCAGCCGTCGCATCACAGTGGGAGAGGACGGGCAAGCCCTTTAACCCGCTGCTTGGGGAGACCTATGAGCTGGTCAGGTAGGGGCACCCCCCACCTGAGTGCTGGTGTAATGTGTCTGCTTAGACCAGGGATCTAATTCCTATCACTGCCATATCACTGGCAACGGCAAGGAGCCATGGCTCCACATCCCATCAGCCCTGGGGGCAGGGGCCGCCATCATGGCCAAATCGCACATGCCCAGTGGGCTGCGGTGTTTGGTATAAGCAGGCGGAGCCATGCCGGAATCTTCTAAGGAGGCTTACCGAACGTGACATTTCGAGAGCGTGTCTGCCAAGGCGTAAATGTGAATAATTAAACATTAACCTTTATGCCGCTTTACCTGGCATCGGTACTGAGTTTTTATTTTATTGTTTTCTTGTTTCCCAGGGAGGACCTGGGGTTCCGGCTGATCTCAGAACAGGTCAGTCACCACCCCCCTGTCAGTGCCTTCTATGCCGAAGGGCTGAAGAACGACTTCGTCTTCCATGGCTCCATATACCCCAAGCTCAAGTTCTGGGGCAAGAGTGTTGAGGCTGAGCCCAAAGGCATCATTACCCTGGAACTGCCCAAGTAAGCTGGTCTTTGTTCTGGAGTCCCTAGGGGGCAGCACCGAGCTGGTACTTGAATAAAGCATAGCATTGCTGTAATTCTTTGGCTAATTCTGTTGGCTTCACTATTTATTATACCTTTATAGTTGCTTCCTTAATGATACAGTAGCATGTGTAGTGTGACCACTAGTAAGTCATCAGTCTTTTTTTTGTGTCATGAGGTATGGTGAAGCGTACACATGGACCAACCCCACCTGCTGCGTTCACAACATCATCGTGGGCCAGCTGTGGATTGAACAGTATGGCAACGTGGAGGTGATCAACCACAAGTAAGAGAGGCTGGATCCCACTGCGCCTGCAGGGGGCACTGTGGAGGCACCCCTGCTGCATGGCCCTGGTCTTTTTATATAGCTGTTAGCCGTGCCATTCATGCAGCAAAATACAGGATACAGATTCATATACAGGTGTAATTAAAGAGGAACTGGAGTGTAGTTAATGTTGCTGTTCAAAAAGTATTATGCAGTGAAAGCAAAAGCGTCTTGAAAGAGCTTATGTTTTTTTTTTCTTGACAGATCTGGGGAAAAATGCTGTTTGAGCTTCAAACCTTGCGGCCTGTTTGGAAAGGAGCTTCACAAAGTGGAAGGCTACATCCTGGATAAGAGGTAACTGCAGAGATGGGTGCTATGGCAGACGTGACCTCATGCCATCCGTGTAACGGTGCCCCCTTGCGTTGCAGCAAGAAGAAGCTGTGTGCCCTCTACGGGAAGTGGACCGAGTGCCTCTACACCTTGGACCCAGCGGCTTATGACACCCATAAGAAGAACGACAGGAAGAATGCGGAGGAGAAGAAGGGCAAACACGTATGTAAACATCCAGGGTGCCTGTAAGCGGCGTGCCTGAGGATGCTAAGGACGGTGAATCCCTGACGTGCCGGTTCTCATGAGGCCACTTCCCCCGCAGGGCCCCGGTGCCGAGGAGATAGAGGAGATGCCCCTCCCTGACGTTGAGACGGTGGAGATGATCCCGGGCAGCCAGCTGCTGTGGAGAATAGCACCAAGGCCTCCCAACTCCACCGAGGTTCGAGGGCGTACCGCCTGGCCTCCTCAGCCTCCGACTGTCCCGCCCCATCCCTGACTGACGTCTCTTCCATCCAATCATAGATGTACAGCTTCACCCTGTTCGCCATGCAGCTGAACGAATTGGATAAGGACATGGAGGGGGTCATTCCCAAGACGGATTGCCGGCTACGGCCAGACATCCGGGCTATGGAGAATGGGGATATAGGTAGGCCCACAGCAGACCTCACAATCTCATCTGTGTGTTACAGCTTTGTTTTGGTCTGTCTAGCTTTGGAAGTGACTTTTAAATGCATAAAATTACAGGTTATTTTTACATGTACTTTTATGTAGGTGTCTATTTTAATCTTCTGGTCTAATTTGCTTGTTCTTCACAGCCCTGCCTAATTCACCATCTCCCAATGAAGAGCTTGAGTCATTTGAGTAGTTTTTGTGAATGTGTTATGTATCTTATAGGTTTATTTTTGTCTGTCTAGCTTTGGAAGTGACCTTTTAAATACAGATATTTTACAGGTTATAATTATAGGTGTTTATGTTAATCTTGAGGTCTAATTTCCTTGATCTTTATGCCTGGTCTAGTCCACTGTCTCTTGCAAAACAGCTCAGGTCGTTTGAGCCATTTTCATTCAAGCTGTTAATATGCTTTCATTTGCATCAGACCTGGCAAGTGAGGAGAAGAAGCGGCTGGAGGAAAAGCAGCGAGCCGCCCGGAAAGTCCGCTCAAAATCCGACGAGGACTGGAAGACAAGGTGGGTGGGGCCAGGGGCGGGGCACCACATTCACCTAGCCAATGATGTCATGGCCAGTTTGTCAGCACACTGCTTGTCACATGATTCATTAGAATGTGATGTTGCTCTTGGTCATTTCATTGCCAGTGCCTTGTGGTCCACAGTTGCTGTGCATTTGCTAACACATCACCCTTCTCTCTGATATCCCCTCCTCTGTCTGTTTTTATGTGAAGAAGCGCACCGCTCGGCCCCAGGTTTGAGTTGCTTCCTGCTGTCTGGAGTGCTTTTGGCTTGTGTTTTCTCGAACTCCGCCACCCACAGGATCACCTGAGAACTGCAAGCGCTGCCTTAATTGTGCAGAAACAGGCTGCAAAATCCCTACATTGAAATAATACAGTGGAAACTAACTAACTAACAGAAGTGGATGAATTAATCTCAGCACAAAACCATGCTTAATCTGAATTTCACGCCTAGTCTTTGTGGTGATGGTGTGATTGTGTTGATTTACATGATCAGATCATTTGGCTGGACACTGCCCAGGAAAAGGCTTGGAATCCACAGGCTGTTAACGACTCAATTGAAACCTGGGGGTGGATCTGTGCTGCCTAATGAATTAGACACAGTCAGCAGGGCTATAACAGTATTTTAATATTCCCATAATTCAGAGCCTTATTTCCTTTTTGCATTTTTTTTTTTATTTTTAACTGTAAATGTTTGGCAGTTATTTTCGCTTGGGTGGGCAGTGATTTTCTGTCTATTGGACTGAAGGTGGCACCTCCCAGAAGCTTCCCCCCCCATGACGAGCAAGTGCTTCGCTTTAGAGTTAGATTTCCTGGGCTTTCACAATAGTAATATTCAGAGGCCTCTCAGGTTATTCTAGGGTTGAGCACCATTATTCGGTTTTCTGTAGCATGGCAGTTTCTGACATGAAATTAAAGATCACAGTTTCTTGTTAGGTACATTTTCGGAGCTGTTCATACTATGCAAATTTAATAAGCATATCAAGATAAGATTAGACCTTTATTAATCCCACAGTTGGGAAATTTGCATCGTTACAGCAGCAAAATGGACTATACAAGAGTAATAAAATAGCAATAAAAGACTATACAAAATGACTAACTATACAATATATAAATATATATGTGAAAATGCATATATACAAAGGGGGCATCATCAGATGCCTAGTAGCAACAGAACACAAATAGCAGCAGGAGTGGAATGTTTGATCTGAACGGCAAAATAATATTAGAAATTAGTTAAAGAAACACTCTTGTTAAAGCCCATCTGTCTATACAGGGTGTGTCTGTGTTGTGGTGGTGGTTGGGGGCAGGGCCACTGCAGGCGGATGGGCATTCTGACCAATCATTCTTCTCTGCTTTTTTTAAGGTGGTTCAACCAAGCACCCAACCCTCACAACGGTGCCCAGGATTGGATCTTCTCTGGCGGTTACTGGGACAGAAACTATTCAGGGCTTCCTGATATTTATTAGCGTGTCCTTTGATGAAGTGAGGATGCTCGACATTTCTGACATTGTCAGCTTCTGCAGTTGAATTCCTGTCCTGTGAGTGGTGCTGTTCTTTGTTGTTGATGTTGTGACCCCTTTTTTTTGGGCTGGGTTTTGTCTGTTTTTTTTTTTTAAAGATTCCCCCCCTATAATTGGCCTTTAACACTTGTTTAATTAAAAAAAAATGTATTTAAAGTATTTCCAGTGTAGATGTGTATTTTTATTTTATATTTTAGCATTTAACCGCACACATTTTCCAGTAAAGCACATTTAAATGAAGTCTGTCATATTATCCCAGACCAAGGATGAGTTGCTCAGATTTCAAATCTCTGTGAGGAGTTAAATCATCTCTTTGCACTAATACCATGTACGCTTTGATTTTATTTTTTAAGATGCAGTGTCTTGAGTTAAATATGAATCTGTTGTGGTGTCTTCTCTCCCTGTGTATGAGTAACCCGGCTGCAGGTAGTGCTGTTGTTTTTGGGGTTTTTTTGCCAGCCTGTGTCGAGACATACAGCTTTTGTTTTTTGTTTTTGTTTGTTTAATGAATGTTCTTGTTACCATATCAGCAGTGTAAAGTGCATTAAAGGAGCACTGATGGTTCATGCACCTGTGCATGCAACGGGTTGAAGTTACTTGTCTGTGGTGTATTAATTGAGGGAGTCGCTTCGAGTTCATTTCCGGCTGATGTCCACTGCTGAACTTCAGACTGAAAGGTTATCCTCCACCAAACCCTACTGCAGGGTTTGGCTTCCTTTCACCCCTGTGACCTTCTCAGGACAAACTGTTGAGTGGATTTGACCCCTCCCCTCCCCGCTGGTTTCCGACATGGAGACGTCTCAGTATTTCCGGAACGTTCCTGTTCCTGCACCGTGTGGTCGTAGCAGACTGTCTGTTGGAATATAAACAAACTGTGAGAGTCCCACTTGCTGCTGACGGCTGTGTCATTTACGTGGAATGGCACAGTCTGCCTCGTGGATTAACCGGGATTTAGTAAGGATCGCAAATGGGGCTGGATGCTGCACCGTTCTTCCTTGCGTCACAAAACAACATTTTCAAGATATCACCTATGCAAAGCAGGAAGAGGACCCTTGGGTTATAGGTCAACTATGTGTGGTCCAGCCCCTCGCCCTGGAGAACAGACACTCATGTGATCACTTATAGGCAACCCTCCAGGATACTTAGTTTGTCATACTGACTGTAGGTGAGCTGTTGAGCTCTTAACATGTAGTTTTACTTGGTCTTGAAATCTGTGTATATTAAATGTTAGACTATAATTTCTAATGCTGCTAAATAAAAGCTTGTAATTAGGAATGTGTATGTGGCCCTGTTCTTTTCAGCGTGAATGGCTATGCTGTCATCTGCAGGGTAAGGTGGCGAAGACTATATTCCCCCTGAATGCTCAGTCAGTCACTTCACATCTATTTATTCAAAGCAATGTCAGCCAGTACCTGGAGCAATTGAGGTTAAGGGCCCAATGGTGAAATCATTCTGACAACCACAGGATTTGAACCTGTGACCTTAACACAGGCACAACAGCCTTACCCACTGAGATACACACAAAGTGCTTTGAAAGACCCACCGTCACAACATCCTCGTATTGCATGGTTACTGCTCCACCTTGCATGATATAGAGTATTGCACCTTTGTCTTTTACCTATGTGTGTACACATACACAGGCATGCTGACGTATAGGTAATTGTTCCAGACTCTACAAAGGATTAGACACACGACTGCCATTGTCCCCTTGCGGTTTATTGCCTTGGGTTACAGTCAGCGTCAAAACCTGTTCAGAAATAGAACACGTATGTGTCACTAAAGGTCCACGTAGCCACCTATCTCAATTGTATGAATAGATCAACCAAACATCATGGTGCAGGAAGAAAATCATTACAAGGATAATCTGAATTCTTACCTCTGGTCCTGTTCTCCAGCATCTCTGACAGCAATTTGAAATCAAACATTTACCACATGTATGTTTTAGGTACAGAACATCGCATTGCACAGGAAGACGAACACGCTGCAAATGGGAGCGCCTCTGCTCGCTGCCGATTTGCTGTAGAGGCTCTGTAAGGATCGACATGTCTGTGCTGCTCCAGAACCTCCAGCGTAAATGCTGATGCTCCTTTCTATTCCTCATCACTGACTTCTGTGGTTTTCGGTGAGGGAAAGACCTTGTTTCGAGGAGGAGCACAGCTCAGTGTCTTAACACACAGTCATCATGAAATTCTGCCATCAGCCTACAACAGGCACCATAAATGTGTATGTGCGAGCATATTATAACGCATATTGATGTTCCTCAGTTTTAGGATCAATCCATCTTCAATGCCAGGCAGCACAGGGCTCAAGGCCAGGAAAAACCCTGGATTGGACGGCCATCACATTTGAACAATTAAAGAGGTTCGGTCACAGCTGCTCGGGTTGGAGGACATGCGCTGTACAGCATGTTGCCGCACCCACTACACGACAAAACACCTTAGGATCCCAGTTGCTGACCCCCCCCCCCCCCCCTCAGGCTGACATGCGGTCCAGTTCCACCCTCAGTAAATCAGCGTCCCCTTGGCCTGGTCCAGCTGCTCTAGTCCTGTGAGCCTGATCACTCTCAGGGAAACGTACCACATGGCCGTAGTGCCATAACTGACGCTCCCTCACAATGCAGGTAATGTGCCTCATTCAGGATTCCCTGAGCAACAGCTTGTTTGACACGAAGTCCAACCATCACCAAACTAAAGATTCTCAGTAGGGCTGGGTGATATATTGAGTTTTTAAGATATATCAATATATTTTAATATGAGATATAGGATAATATCGTTTATATTGATATAGTTTATGCTGCTTTAAAATTATACTCATACAGCTGCCAGTTCAGCTATTACTCCTCTCTCTGTCTCTCACATAACTTCACCCGGCCCCGCCCCCTGCCCCACCCCCTGCCCCACCCCCTCACTCAAACGTCCTGCATGCAGCATGGAGACAGACACAGACACGAGGCAAGCTGGCGAGGAGGAGCTGTTTGGTAAAGTAATATATGCCAGTAGTTTATTTGAGCCGTTTTTTCCCAAGTATGTGTACAGCTGTCTGTTCATAAAAGTGCCTGTTTGACAGTGGGGACATACGGCTCCGCCTTGGTACTGTGTTTTTGTAATTATTTTATGGGGACAAAAATATCGAGATACATATCGTACATCGCCGTTCAGCTAAAGAATATCGAGATATGATTTTTGGTCAATTTCGCCCAGCCCTACACCAGAGAGACATAGTACTGAAGGAGTGCAGTCTTTGTCTCACAGCCATGTATCAAAACAGGGAGCACAAGGGGCCGGTGGTACAAAGCACCTTAAGTTTAGGTTTTTCTAATTCCAAGTTAAGATTTCCTTAAAATAAAATCGGTTGCACAAAATACCCTTAAATCTATTCCTTATTATTTCATTAAAGTGTTCACTTAAAGTATTTAAGTTGTTCTCCTTATCTTGGTCTTATACTTAAGGAATCCCAGTTGCACAAAAGACCTTAACAACCTAAGTAAGGAAAACAACTTAAGGTACCTCTGACTGTATCTTAACCGCAACACAGCTGAGTTTGTGGAGATAAAAGAAGAAAATTAACGCATCCCGAGAAGACATTTCTGCGAACCCAGTGCATATGATTAATGATCAATTTATTTTGCATTATAGATTTGACCAGAAGTCGATTTTGTTTATATGGCCTGTGACATGATTATGATTCTTTATTAAATTTGGGTAGCAGATCGATTTTTTTCCCCCACAGAATTAAAAGCGACACAACGTCATTCCACTAATACCGTGTTTCCCCGAAAATAAACCCTAGCATGTTTTTTCAGGATGCTTGTAATACAAGCCCTACTCCAAAAATAAGCCTTAGCTTATATCCCATGGATTGTACGGTAACTAGAATGAGATGCGATTATATGTAAACAGGAATTAGCCTAATATTTTGACTCCCAGACAAGATGAGTGCAAAAAGGAAGGAAATTCTGGTTCTAAAGGAAATTGAGTTGCGAGATATTCAGGATGGAATTTCGGAGCTTGGAGATTTACGATGATGTTCCAGAAGATGATGACATGACGACTATATTTGAATAAATGTATGCACAGTAGATTTTTGTTCATGAATAAATGTACCGTTAGATTGTTTACATGGAAAGATACGGCTAGAAGATGACATGGTGTCTGTATTTGAATAAATGTGGATTTTTGTTCATGAATACTGGTAAATGTACTGTAGTTTGTTGAACATGGGAAAATGACATCCCTTGAAAACAAGCCCTAACACATCTTTTGGAGCAAAAATTAACACAAGACCCTGTCTTACTTTTGGGGAAACAAGGTAAGCACCGGCTTTTATTTTTTTTATTTATATTTTTCAGACAGATGTGCATTAATGAAATTAAACATTTTAGTTACATTCTTGTTTTAGTTTTTGTCACATGAAAAAAAGCCCTTCATCAGGTCATAGTTTCGTTAACATTTTCAACCAAACGAAATTAACACTGGCGGCGTACCACAAACATGCGTGAGTGCAACCAAACAAATGGTCCCCACTGAAACTGTACAATTTACTGCTATAAAATTTCTTTTAATGCAGTAAATTCCTTAAAGTTTTTCCTTAACTAAGGAAACTTTTTAAAGAATTCTGTGCAGGACCTTTAAATAAACTTCTCAACTAAGGAAAAATCAAACCTTAAGTGCCATACTTAAGGTGTTTTGTGCAATCAGCCCCAGGACTCTAAAGACTTGGATCTTCGTCCTCTTGCAAAGATATCAGGAGTTCCACACACCCCTTTCCAGCAACCTCATGATCACCCATGGTCTCCCAATTTGTCCTCCGACTTTATAGGAAAGGTCACCAGAGACATGAATGCTGCAGCCGAAGTAAGTGAACCTCGACACAGTTGACACAGAGAGACTCAGGAGGAGCTTCTATCCTCATGCTGTAAGACTTCTCAATCAGGGCATGACACCACTACCTCTCAAATATTATACAGCAGATACGTAAACTGCATGGACGCTATCCACTTATCAAGGCAAACTTCAATGCACACTGCACTTTGCACAACAATCATCTCATGCGTCACCACTTGCCACTTTGTTTTTGTATATGTTGTATATATTGTTAAATTCATTCTTATTTGTCTGCACTTTTTTACTCTGTTTACTCTTTTTTGCAGTCTTTGGATCGGTCAGGGTTCATTTCACTACATGTTTTACTTGTTATAACTATGTATGTGACGAATAAAGAATCTTGATCTTGATCAGAGAGACACACTGCTGATGGCTATGCCCAACAGGTCATTAAAGGCCTGGATCTTGGTTTTGATCTATAGGACACTCACAAACCGAGACACTCAGACTCCTCGATCAATCTCTCAAGAGCCCCAATCACAGCCTCCATTGACTCCACTGCATCCCCACCAACGTCAAGATCAGTGAATCTTTCTCACCAACAGATACCCCACAGCTGCCGGACCTCAGGACCCTGCACGACACCCAGTCCATGCAAGCACTGAACAAAGTAGGAGCAAGAACACACTCCTGATGAACCCCAGAGTCAACTGGGAACGCAGAGGGTCAGCCTCCACTCTGAACAGCACTCATAGTACCAGTGTACAGGTTGGCCAGATGTCCAGCAGCTTCTGCTTACTGGTAGATGAGCGAGTAATGATGGATCCTGTTGAGGATGACCCTAGGAAGGACCTTACCTGGCACTGAGAGCAGTGTTATCCCCCTGTAGTTGCCGCAATCCAGGTGATCATTCTTCCCTTTCCAGATAGGGAGAACAAGTCCTGTTTTCCAGTCAGACAGGATGACGCCTATCTCCAAACTAGAAGCAAAGACTGTTTGCAATGTCAGGAGGACAGCCTTCCCACCAACCTGGAGAAGTTCACCCTGGATCCCTGTGGCTTTCCCTACCGCCAGCTGGTTCACCACCTGTGCAATCTCAGCGAGATTGGGTGGCTAATCAGCTAATCAGCTTCAAGAATTGTGGACCCACAGATGCCCAATGACCATTGCCGGAGGATCAGCTTTAAAAAGCTGCTCAAAGTAGCCGGCCCAGTGGGTCACAACTACAGTGTCATCTGTAAGGACATCACCTGCCCTGACTGCGACTCTCCAGGGAACAGATTGGGATATGCACCCTTCAGTTCGTCTGTAAGCAGAATGGAGTCACTAGACCATAGATGGAGAGTCACTTTCTCACAGATTCCTCTAACAGATGCCTCCTGATCTGCCCTCAGAGCCCTGGATCCTTTTCAGTTCCTAGAGAGCTGTTGCCATCAAATTGTGCGCTATGCCGCCTATCAATGATATCCAGGGTGCCCTCCAAGATTAAACACCTCCTTCTGGAAATACAGGCAACAACAGCACAGCCCTCAGCAACCTTCAGGGTCTTGTCATGGAAGGTCTCCCATATCATATAAGAAACAGCTGTTGAACCCAAATCTGCAAGTTCCTCACGCAATCTGCATGCAAAGTCATTAGACACAGCCTAATCTTGGAGTCTGGCAGGTCCAGCGTCATTCTCTTAGTAGGTGGTTGCCTACTGGCCTAAGCTAAATCTTCAGAGTAGCAACAACAAATCTGTGGTCAGAATTCACAAACTGGGCACTTCTGTAGACCCTGCAGTTCTGTAGCAGCCTCCAGTATCTGCCTGAGAGGATGTGATAGATCATCTTTGCATCACTGCCAGTATTGGAGTATCAAGTCCAACAATGGGGCTCAGGGCACTGGAACCAGGATACAGTGACCTTCTGACCTTCTGCAAAGTCAAAGAAAATGGAGCCATTTTCACTTACCATGGTCACCAGACCCATGGAGACCGACCCATCCCTCCTAACTAGCCCTGTCAGCACCACTGAAGTCACACATGAACAGAGAAGTGTCACCTTGCGGGCACCCATCAACCACCAAGCAAGGTTGCAAATAAAATGTCTCCCTCACCAAGATATCACTCACCACTGTCGGAGCATATGCAGAGCCAACAGACAAGACACCCAGAGAGTGCCTTAGTCTGAGTCTCATAATACGCTTGTTGAAAGGAGTGACATCAGACACTATCTAGAGGAGCCAATCTTCTATAGCAACAGCTACTCCATTTATATAGCAGCCATCAGAGTAACTAAACCAACAATACATGTACCCACCTACAGTGATATGGCTGCTCCCCAGTGTGCTTACCTCAGACAGTGCTGCCAATGAAATGCAGTTTACGAAACTCCTCCACCTCAGGTTAGGTGCTGTCATGCAGTGGGGGGATTTCGGCTCCCGAAGGCTGTCCCCCATCCCCTTCATGATACGTGCAGCCTTCCTGTGGGCGGCTGCAGCAGAGCTACTCCCACGGAGAGCAGAAAGGACTCCTGCCTGTCATTTTGGAGATGATTGGAGTTTTTATGGTGACTGGAGTGCCAATCCCGTCACCAAACCCCAAATTATTCCCTGCAAGTTCGAGGGCCTCTTGCAGGGCTGGATGCAGTTTAACGTCATACAATTTAAACCACATTTTAAGAACATGTCTTCTCTTCCTGGCACTACACTGCCCCCCCCCACCTCCCCATCTAAACAACACTTTACAAAATGTATTACATCATCAACTCACACAAAGAAATTACTACTATTAAAGTGAAACTTCATTTCTGTTTTCAAACAAAAACCAACAATATTCACAGATTTAGTTACCTTTGTTTTACACTTTTTGTTCTCTGTAATACAAGTGCCAGGATGTCAAAATTCATTTCACACCCGTAATGCATCTCCTTTCTGAAATGTGTAAGTCACATCAGACACAAACGCACCATTTACACAGCAGTGTACATTCAGGGACATTCTGAACGCTGTTATCACTAGCAATACACATCACCTACCACACGTGCCGCAGTAGCTCATGGCTGGCTTCTTACGTGGTCTGGTTTTGCATAACATTACATCAGCCCAAACCCCAACTCCCTCTTTCATAATTCCTATGGCCCCATGTGTTTTTAAAAGAGAGATGATTTGTTTTCTTTCAAGTCTGTTTTATTGCACTTTTAACTGACAGTTGTGATTCCCATACCAACCGTAGCCAAGTAATCCGCGTAAAATATTCTGACAGATCAAAAAATAATATAGGCTGTGTTGAAACTTCTGTGCAAAGCTACTGCATCATTTAATCAACACAATCGTAAAGTAATTAACGTGTAGGTGTGTATTTTATTGACTACAATCAGAGTCTTGGAATACTAATTGATTAAAAGATAACTTTTGATTCCAAATATTCGGGCATTTCTAGCGACAGGCAGCAGCTAACACAATCACAAAACAAGAATATGAACATCCAGCTGCTGAGAGTTGTGCTGTTGTCAGTCAGTCCCTGGATTAAAAAAAAAAACAGCATCCTACCGCTGAGACACCTGACAGGTACGATTTACCACGGTACATAACCAGCTCCGCTAGAGAAGCAAACTATTTACCATAAATCTCCTAGGCGGGACCTGAGCTGGGCTTCAGCTATTCTGTGGTGGATGAACCAAACGGATCAAACAGGTCAATGGTGAGGACTACTGTCATTTCAGAAAACTCTCATTACAGAATACAATGTAATTAGAAGAAAAAAAAAGTGTTTGAAAGAATGCAAAAAAAGTGTGCTTCTGGTGCTTAAAACTGAATGACTCAGGGATGAGTGGCCATGTTCTTAATCAGAAAAGTATGTGTGCATAAAGGCTTAGCACATATAAAACGTATGAATTACAGTGCAAGTGGTTTGTTTTCTTACCATTTCATGCCTGACTCTGCTGACCCCTGCTGGTGGCTCTAGGAATATACCCACATCACAGGGACCAAAAACGTAACCACGACCCCTACAGTGGTGGAGACACGGCCTGACACTCTTGGGAGGGCACCTCCAAAATGCCATCACATCTGGCCTGGGTTACAGCAGGTGGCATAGCCCATAACTTTGTGGGAACAGTTTGGGGATGGCCCCTTTCTATTCCAACATGACTGTGCATCAGTGCACCAAGATCCCTAAGGACATGATGAGCGAGCCTGGTGTGGAGGAACTTGAATGGCCTGCATAGAACTCTGACCTCTATGATAGAACACCTTTGGAATGAATTAGAGCCAGGCCTTCTCATCCAACATCAGTGCCTGACCTCACAAATGCTCTCCTGGAAGAATGGTCAAAAATTCCCATAAACACACTCCAAAACCTTGTGGACAGCCTTCCCAGAAGAGTTGGGGGGGGGGGGGGGTACTGAATCAGCTCTTGCTTGCCCTGGTGCTGTGCTGGCACAGGCCATCGAAGACTGGCCCCTCATTCCTCCTAGTGCTCTGCCCAGATGACTCACTGTATCCAGTCATGGAGGTCTGAGTCGAGAAAGACTAGCATCCTCTTTTGGTGAGGGCTGTCACCCGTGGGCGCACCAGGGAAGGGCCTTTCCCTTTCCTCTGGAATGGTTTCTTTTCTCTACATGTGTTGCCTGACATGCACTTTGATGAATTCACAAAAAGAAATGCTGTCGTGTCCTGAGATGTTCCCCTGAGACCCTCTGGTGACAGAAGAGGGTAAGTACACTCAACAGGTTCTTCCTGTGCCATTAACCCCAGGCTGGTATCCGGTAGGTGAAGCACCATGGGGATTCCAAGGCTGCATCCGTCATTTAAGAAAAGTGCTGCAGATCCAGAAATTGCAGAGGTCCTCTGTTCAGGAAGCTCTTGCGGTTCCCGACCCATTCGTGATTTGTTGGCTAGGTTTTGTTCCGCCAGTTCCACAGAGTTAAGGATCTTCACTGACTAAGTTCGTGTTTTGGAAGGTGAAGCATGCACTAAAAGGACACACACATCAGATACGCGCACAGCAAAAAAAATAATCTGTTTTGATGGACCGTCAGTGTTAATGCTGAAAGTAGGGGTACTGAGGGTGTTTCAGCACCCCCTCTTGGCTGTTTTGTCAAAGAATAACAAAGCGTTAATTGCCCCGTAGTGGCTCAGAAGCGACTTTATGATTATTTCCCCAACAAGACTATTGCAGTTAGTTGTTGATAGCTACCGCTGAATCAGAAGAACTTCAAAATATATTGGTCATTCCAGCTTCCAGAGCTCAAAATGCCTTCCTGCCCTGTCAAGCTGCATCATTTAGGAACAGGTTTTGAAAACAACACACATTATGCAGTCATATTTCGCCGTGATACTAGGCGGTAGGCAGTTGAGTGAACGTGAGAACTCACAGGCATTTCACGCAACACATCCTTGCATGGTACATCAACACAGATTCTTTATTGTCGTCAAAACATCTGGCATCCCTCCAGGCACACACATTCTACTATAGAACACAGGAAGCATATTTCTTGCCATTTCGCTATTACAATTTCAGTTAAGTGCCACTGCTCATTTACCATCAGGCCAATCACAATACAACCTTATATTTCAGGCACCAAAATAACAGGCTACCTTGATGTTACACCTGAAGATGGACCGTATTAGGGTCCTAAATTAAAAAAAATGCTGCCAATGTGTTGCATTTAGAAACATTTGTGTTATACCTTATTATTATTTGTGTTGCCATATCCAGTGTGGCCTCGTAACAAATCTGATTGACAGATATAAAGAACCTGAACTGATTATTCGAAAATTGCCACGTCTTCTTAAATTTGAAAAAACTGCGACACTGAAACTCAATGTGTGAAACCACAAAACTCCATATTGCAACAATAAAGGCAGTACACTATAAAGTGTACCAACACCCCACTTTGAATTACTGCCAGTAGTCATTTTAAAATATAGCTAAAAGGCTATATGTGAAGTGTCTGTCATATGGAGGAATATCACCCTGAATTAGTCAGGAGTTTTTTTTTTTGTTTTACCCCAAGATTTCGCAGTAGATTTTTTTGGTTATTGCATTGACATATTATAAACCCAAAAAAATGTATTACATGCTGCTATCCAGTAGCACATAAAATGGTATTTTCATAGAAATTATGTGCTAAAAACCTCCATTAAAAAAAAAAGTGTACTGTGAAATAAAGTGCTACTATGATGTAACTACAGTGTTCATGCCTAGTTACCATGGGGAAAATGTCACTTGATGACGTACGAGCTGAAACAGATCGGTAGGGGACCGCAATAGCCACTTACATATTCCAACAAACAGAGTTAGGATCTGCATTGGGAAGATGCAAGTCCCAGTAGTGATAATTAACAGCCTGTCCAAGATGGAGAAATTAATCTTAAAGACTTTCGAGATCAAATGCAATAACTAATGGTGTGATCTCCAGTATTTACATACCAGCATTTTCTACAGAGCAAAATTCGTAGGTCAAGGTTATAAATGAAAATGAACATAACACATTGTCAATGAATTTAGACATTTTAGGAATTAGTGATGCCCTTGATACACAAACACTAAGTGATTAGGTTTGATATTACCTGGAACTAGTTAACCACAATCTTCGTGTTTAGGCCGACTTACACGGCAACACACCACATTGCCTGTAACATTCCACAAAGACTGATTTTTTAAAGGATTTCAGACAAAGCATCACACCCTACAGGCCTACTGTTACTATCACAGCAGGCCATTTAATAATCACGAGCAACAAGGAAGTGGCAGTGTTTCTACATTTCAGCTAATTCGCCGGGATTTATGTTACCTTTCCTTTATCTCCTTTCTTATAATGGCAGTAGCATCAGTAAATTCTTCATTATCCTTTCACATTTCAAAACTTAAAAAGAAGTATGTGATGATCTCTGACAAAATGGGAAAGAAATATTTTCGTTGTTTAACATACAGCTTTTGTTCAAATTATGTTTTTTGGGATTAACTTTGGTAAAAAATAAACATAAATTTGGCCGACTCACTTATTAACAAAAATGTCACACAACCACGGTAAATTACAGTGATCTCCATACTAAACCTAGTAGGATTTTTTTGTACTATATTACCAGCACATGACCTTTCCCAAGTACATGTAAAACATCTTTGAGGTAAACGATACAAAAAGAAGCATCAGACCATGTGATGGCCGGCCATCGCAAACGACATCAACCTGCCCATAGCTGCAAGCTGCTGCACAAAAAACAAAGTGCATGGTGGGCGGGGAGTGGGCCGTCCATGGGCGGGGAGTGGGCCGTCCATGGGCAGGGAGTGGGCCGTCCATGGGCAGGGAGTGGGCTGTCCATGGGCGGGGACTTGCCACCAGGGGAGTGTCACTGAGGCTCCACCTCCTTCATGGAGGCTAATGCTGAATGGATGCGAACATGCAGCCTGCTCTCAAAGTCATATCCCGCATAACACTCCTGTGGAGGACACACAGATACAATTGAGTCAATTAAAAAAGAATTATATATTTTTTGCACAATTTGGAGATGCCTGATCATCCCTTATCAAACAACTATTAAGCAGTAAGATTTTCAAAATCCATTGATGTACAATAACAGACTCAAATTAATGTAGGAGCATCAGGTATTACTGCACTATGGCTTGTAACCAAACTGAATAGAGTCCCAGGAGGGACTGTAATGTCGTAAATATGGACAAAGAATTCAACTTCAATGTCAACATTAAGATGTAATAATGAGTAAATTCATCAACTGTTTTGGATTCAGGTCAGCTCGTCAACCTGAGGAACGATGATGATCACCACGACTATCTGTCCAATGCCAACAGCTGACACTTACCTTGGCCTGCAGTAGTAGTGATCTTCCCCTCCCCATAGACTGTCGGAAACCAAAGCGTAGGAATGAAATTAATACAGCCTCATCACAGCAAATCGCAGAGACAAGTCAACAACACATAAAAATCTGACCAAATACCTTCACCCAGTAGCTACAGGAAAATTATTGCAACACAACCCACCCCCTCACCTCTGGGTTCTCCAGCAGGATGCATCCCAGCTCATAGCAGGAGTACGGCTGCATGTATGAGATGCTCTGCTGGCCCAGATCATCGTTAGCTGACAGCTGAAACGACTGGTAAGCAGGGATTGCATCAGAGATTCACAGCTAACAGACTTTGTTACTGTCATAGCTGCAGTTAGACCCCAAGAAGGCTTTTATATGGGATTAATGTATGCAAGTGTCAGAACAGCGCACACGGATCTCAGAGTGCCTACATAGAGTCTGATCTGATAATGACGGGCTCTTCAGCCTCACGTTGGCGCTTAGATGCTAACACTTAGTGTCTGACTACTGACATGCTAACGGAGTCTTTTCTTACTGCCCGAATAGAAAGACGGAGTTAAACTCTTTCCGTTTGAGCCAGAACAGCATCATTAAAGTTCCCTATTGTCCCAATGCAAAATCACAACTGGCTGTTCTTGCATCCAAGCAGATATCAGCCAAGATTTCCTTTGTGTCTCAGTGCCAAAATGTCATATACTAGATGCTTTCAATGCAAATGCAAACATCTTTCTGATGCCAGCATTCTGCAGAGATCTCTCTCCTAAATGAGACGCCCATGTGTCAGAGCTATGCGGCACGCACATGTTTTTTTTTATTATAATAAATACCTGAATTGCATCCTTTGTGTTTCCTAGGCATTTGTGGATGGCGCCAAGAAGCAGGTGCTTCAGACTGGCGTGTGAAGCATCATCCACCTCCTGCAAGACTGAAAAAGCAAAAATATTTGGCTGGAGATAAAGCTTTTGAATGAGTAAAATGGACTGTACTGAAGTCTTTCCAAAAGCATACAATTTCCCCAGGAATTAAAGCCTTAATTCTTTTAACAGCCTTTTATACAATTATAACTTATAAATGGTTTGGATTATAGTGGGGATTATGGTGGCTTCTGCAGGAACTTGAATGATACATGAATGCCAGGTGCTGTGACCTAATAATCCACTAATTAAACCCAGTAATTAAAGGCTGAGGAACAATGAACATTATCACAATGGCTCCCTGACAGGCCATGGTTGGAAAGCCCCGCATAATACAGTGTTACACGGATTCACCTTGTTTTTTGGTTTTTAACAATGCTACCTTTGTTTTGCAAAAATCCACCAGGCTATACGGAAAATACATCCACCATTCTAAACCGATTAGTTAAGGAGGAGTAATCCCTTGAGTTTTCAACCCCTAGTATTGTGATAAAGCTCATGCTTGTCGTGGTGGGGGAGGGCAAGTGCCCCCTCTTACATCTGTATTTCCCATATGGCGAATCATTCAGGCAGACCTTGGCTCATAAGCTGCAGCTTTGACGAACAGCAGTTCGGAAGAGCTTTCCACAGGTAGAGGACCTCGATGACTCCCATAATGCACAGCTCCTTAGTAGGGGATGACTTCTTTAGCCTTTCAGCCTGTAGAGAAAAAAAAATACCTGATATGCCAGTTATAGTGCAAGAAACACTCATAAGCTGCAATCTGGCTAAAGTCTGCCATCAAGTGGCCAACACAGACATTCTGGTTAGTCATTTAGAAGAATAGGAGGAGTTTTGATGGAAGTTTAGAGAATATTTGTTGCACCAACCTCTAGGAGGAATAACAACACCATTTACAGGATTGTGATAACCATCATGGTGCCAAAGCAGGGAGTTATGGAATGCAGACAATCTCAGAAGGGGAGGTGGGGTGGGAGGGGGGAAAAAATCACAGCCACAATGTAGCCACCATGCGTCAACAGGCTAACAGTACAAACACCTCCATGACTCACCCTCTTAACAGAGAACTGCTCGATTTGATTATTCTTCCTTTTAAAAAGCTTCTGGACGTCGTTACAGACATTCACAGCCCCCTCCACGTCACCAGCAGCACCCTGACAAACTGCAAGAAATGTGAGAAAATGGAGATTTTAAGTTGCCAATGCCAATTTTAATAAACTGCGATTAGGTTCCTGAAGCCCTGACCATCATGCACCAACCTCCGGTCAAGTAGGCATAGTAACACTGGGACCACCTTGACTCATTCTTCAGCCGCTCGAAGGACTTGAAGGCGTCAAAGTAGTTCATCTCGATCATACTGCACCAGCCTGTAGCCACAAGGGGGCACTATGTTACCCACGGACACCCATGCACGGTTACCATGGCTACATCAGTTTCTGATTATAACACAGGCCGAAACTGACAGCTGCATTTTCTTTTAACAGTACACTGGACAGATAAATCGTATGGATAAATCGTCAATATTGGACCACATACCGATTTCGTAGAGACACACGTGCTGAATTTCCCTTTGATCCGTCGCAAGTTCCAACGCATCATGGAAAGACGTCAAGGCACTATTAATTTGGCACTGAAGAATGGTGGGAGAACAACACCGGCATTACGAGACGCTTCACTGCCCCCTCCGACCACACAAAACCAGACTGATTGCTCTGCAGGCCTAAAACACACTCGGCAGGGTCAAACCCCCCCGCGGCCCACAGACTCACCTCCAGCCGCTGCACGCGGCCCCTGAAGAACGTGAAAAGCGAGGAGTTGGGGTAAATGGCCGCCTTCCTCTGTAGGATGGCCTGGGCTTCCACCAGGCCCACCTGTGTGTCCGTGCCATCGGGGGCGAAGAACGGCTGCACCACCGTGTGGTACCAGAGCAGAGACAAGCTGAAGGTGTGGGGGGGAGGGGGGGGACGACATCGACATGGAAAGTCTAAAGCAACTGCCTTTAAGGGCCTCGCTCAGGTGCCCAATGATGACATCGCTTTACGTCAAAGAACGACCTTCCGATCACAGGCACAGCATCTTAATATGCTGAGCCACACAGTGCTGCTTTGCACCTGATACAGACAGAGCACACGTACTCACGTAGCGAGCGGCGCCTTCATGTCCTTACTCTCACTGGCAAATGTGAGCGAGGCGAGCCCCTGCGCCCGGTCGCCGGGAAACCCCAGCAGGTTGACGATTTTCAGGAGGTGCGGTGGCACCATGGAGATGCAGAGGTGGAAGAGGCCATAGCCAAAGCTGACGGAGCCCTTGAGGCGGCCCAGGGTCTCGGCCGTCACCACCTCCCTCCCAGGCTGCGCCACTGCGTTGTCGTTCGCCCGATCTGCAGGCTGCGCCACCGACGGCAAGGAGGAAGAGGAGGAAGAAGCTCGCCGCTGGTGGGCGTCCTGCAGCAGGCCGATGTCACTGTAGCACTTGTTGTACATCTTCCAGGCCTTGCGGAGGATCCAGCCCCCCTTAATGTACGCTGGGGACGTTTTTAGGGTTGGGGGTGGGCGGTGGGGGAACAGAGAGCCACAATTTACCCAACTGGGGTCAAGTCAATTCAATCTCCTTCAAGGCTCAAGGGGAAGTGACCATAATGAGCATTTATTTTATTTGTACGTAATTTTATCTAAAATATAATAGGATTTTTTAAGGTAGGGGGCATAAGAGGTGCCATAACATATATAGAGGGGCCAACCTTTCCATTAGAGAGAGAGAGCGAGAGAGAGAGAGAGAGAGAGAGCGAGAGAGAGAGTGAGAGAGAGAAGCTACGTACCTGACAGCTCCTGCTTAACGAAGGAGAGCACAGCCAGATACACCTGGCAGTCCGCCACGATGATCTGCCGCTGCAGCCGGTCCACCACCACAGCCCCTGACCTCTGGAAGTCCATCTGGGGTGGGGAAGCAGAGCATTCTGGGTAATGGCATCAAGCCCGAAGTGGCCTGTGAGTTTCACCCTGCATGGCAGTTGAGCGCCTTCACAACAAGCCGGTACAAGCTATTATTTTGATATTGGGTGGGTGTGTGGGGGGGGGGGGTATTCCCATCACATTCATTGGACAGTGACATGGGGGGGGGGGGCGGGCGGTATTCCCAATACATTCATTGGACAGTGACAACAGTGACATTGGGTGGGTGTGGGGGGGTATTCCCTCACGCTCTTTCTGATCCGGTTCTTGATGGTCTCGATGACTCCAGAACCGTCGCTCTCACACAGTTTCTCCGTGGCCTTGAGGTCCTCGCAGGCCATCTGCATCTTCTCGTCCTCAAAGGTCATCATGGCGTTCTGCAGGTGAATGGGGGGGGGGGGGGGGGGGACAGCAGTGCCCCAGTAGCCATTAAAGTCGGATGCACATCGCAGATACCAGATCACGATGGGTGGCAGTCTGGGCACGCCTGGCCTGCCCTGCAATTTTTTTTACCTTTCTGCAGCTTGTCTGTACATATTCAATCTCTTTTCATAAACGATAACACCATAGAATGTTCCAGAAAGCAGGCTGCTAGGAAATTCTGTAAGTTTGTCGTGCACTAGTCCCCGAGTGTCAAGGGTGAATACAGGGGCAGGTTCACACTGGCCCCAGCTGAAAGCTGACTGGCCCCTGGGGGGGCCCCTCACCAGTCACTCACCAATACAAAACACATACATTGGCTAAAGGTAAGGTGGGGGGGGGGGGCACATACCGCAGAAGCTTTTCACAATCTCTGATTTGTGCACCTCTATATCGGACTAATTATACAGCTTGTATTTATTCATTATTAACAAATGCATTTAGGCTGACGCCCACGCAGCAGATGGCGGCCTATAATTCATTATTTTAACCAGACACGTCCTTATTTCCGGGGGCATCCAGGGTGGAAACGACTACTCACCAGGAAGCTGACGAAGCTGGCCCCGAAGCTCATCAGGGGGCTGTAGGTCCTGAAGAGACGGGGGGGGGGGGGTGACAGAGACATTAGAGGTGCCGCTCAAATGTCAGAACGGGTCTCAACTACGTTCTCTCCATGTGGAATTCACTGGAATAGCCTGGGGGAGCACAGAGGAAGGAGTGCCTTCTCAGCACTGTCTGAAGTTGTGGGCTCAGCTCCAGGTGGCAGCTGTCCCCTGCAGAGAAACCCTGTGACCATCGAGCTGAACACCCCGGGACAATGAGCTGCGTACCCGAGAGGGGATCACGCATCCCAATCCTAAGGCGGAGAAGATGCCCAATGACATCCATCTCACCTCAGCTGGTGCCAAACCTGCTCTCAGTTACACTTTATCTTGTTGACTTTTCTACTCAGGAACACAAAGGTTCAATCCCAGAATGCAGCGAGAGCAGGGTGTGGACTGTATGGAGTTCAGTGTCAATGGTTTACTCCAGCGTTTCTCAACCCAGTCCTTGGATACCCACAGAGCCCACATTTTGGCTCCCTCCCAGCTTCCAGCCAATCAAGAATAGAAAAGATCTAGTACAGATGTGCTGGAAGGACCGAGGGAGCAAAAAAATATGGATTCCCACAGACTGGGTTAAGAAATACTGGTTTATATGAACCGCATGTCTCTGAACAGCAGTGGGCAGATGGTCGGCCCAGCAGAACCCAAAACACATGGGCATAATGTGCAGATACTCATACACGGGGCCAAAACCGGATTCAGAACCATAGCAATCGTACATGTGAGGTTACTGTGGCACATTGGGGCACGACCTCACCTAGAATGGGAAACTCATCAGGATTATGACAATACAAAAAAAGCCACACACTTAGTCACCAAAACGGGGAATGGATTGGGGCGTGGGGGGGGGGGGGGGGGCACGTTCCACACAAACCCCAGTCTGATCAGGAAAGGCACAATTACCCATAAGACCCTTTCAGCTCAGTAAATAACAGTTTCTTCATTTGCCAGAATCACACACACAACATAACAGGGGGCCATCACCCCCCACTAAGCTTCCATCTTTACTCGCAGTTAGTATTGCAGTGACATTTTAGATGGTTGATTATCGCCACCACACTTCCTGTCTCACAGTCCCCTGAGACAGCCCGATACCCTGGCACATCAATGCTCTGCCAAAGGCTTAGCAAACTAAATTAAAACATAATAAAACAAATTCAAAAATAAACACAGGGAGGTAGGCGGGGCTGTCCTGCTGCAGTGCTGATTGGCTGCCCACTGGTGCCCAGGTGCAGCTGCCCCTCCGCACTCACACACCCCATCTCGATGAGCCAAACACATGTAACCACTAATCACCATCTTGTAAACATCTGCCTGCACACACACAAACCATACCACCAATCAGCAGAGTTATGGTGTGTTCCATTTGCCCTCGGAACTCGGATTCCGAATTTTGAAGCCAGAAGTGACGACATGCGCGCTCCTGTTTCTCAGAGATCCGAGAAATATCTCGCGGTACAGAGGATCCCTAGTTCAGAATCCAAAATGGCTGTGCCCTTTATCAACAGAAGTGAAAGTTGTAGTGTTATACTGTTTAAGTTCTACTTCTCATTTGTGGCTCATTAAATCACTCACGCACCACTCTATCCGTCCAACTTATCAGTGGAAGTGTTGCTACGGAGTTTTATATATGCAAGCACTGCGCGTAATGTGTTATCAACTGATATTGCTAACAATGGCTCAATTAACCGGGCTAGAATTGGATTTCATAATTAGTCGGATTATTTGTTGGATTTAAGGTAGTTCGGGCTAATTGTAAGTGATCATTAAATCAGACAAGCAGTCCGGCTAAGCAAAAAATCTTGATTTTTGTTATGGGTCCATTGTATTGCTACTTCTGTGGCAAATGGAACGCATCCAACTCGGTTTTTAGCAGATGTGACAATCTCGGCAACCGAAACTCAGATCCGAAGGCAAAAGGAACGCACCACTAGTCAGGTGGTGTCCAATCATGTTTATGTTCAGGTCCCCACCCACTTTGCAAGCCACAACACCTTCAATGAAAGACACACTGAATCATCCAGTAGGGCAAAGACTCCACAGTAGAAGAAAAAATCCACAGCTCTGCTTATAAAATATGGACGAAGAAATAAAACACCCTTGTCACTTCAAAACACTGCGCAGAAATGCGGGAAAACATCCGGCTCTCACCCGAGGCCGCGTCAGCCGGCCCAGGCCGACCCGCCCAAGAGGTGGCCGACTTGCCAGAGTCGTCACTCACACTTCCGAAGACAGTAAAAACGCATTAGTGTTAACAGGCTGTGACAGAAGTATATAAATCAAAGAGCCACACACAGCACTCCTGCAATTCTGTACATTCACAGTGGTGTCCTGCCTTGTTTACTGGCATAACTAAAGTTTCGTATTTTTTAAAGAGATACAAAACACACAAAAAAACGCCACAATATGTCCAGAATTCAGTCTTAAACGATGGTCCAGACCCATCGGTGTAACCATAACAGACTTCTCTCCGTAACCGACTCGCTCGATGGTAGTCATCTTCCAGGAGTAACGTCAAGTACTTTGTTTCCATTAGGAGTGTAACAGTACGCGCATTTGGACCAGAGTTGCACAGTTCTAACATGAAGCTGAAAGCTGCTAATGTAAATACAGAACAGATCAGGTGCAGTTAATTTTCTGAATGTGCCCCTTAATGGACATATTTTATTCACTTGATAAAAGTAAATAAAAATAAACATTCTAAGTTATAAGTAGTATTAACAGAGACTTAGGAAAAGCACACAGTCATACTTTTTTTCAGTAAACCATTGTTTAATGAAAAAAAAAAGAAGCAATTTATGTTTTACCTACCCTGATCCGGAAACGTACCAAACCATGACTTCAAATCCAAGGTAGATAGCGGACTGTGATGTTCTGTACATTCACAGTGGTGTGCTGCCTTGTTTACTGGCATAACTAAAGTTTCATATTTTTTAAAGAGATACAAAACACACAAAAAGTGCCACAATATGTCCAGAATTCAGTCTTAATAAAAGACTGCAAATCCAAGGTAGATACCGGACTGTAATTTTTGTGTACCATTTCTCCCCTAGTGTCCAGCCTCCTGTTGAGGAGGTGCAAAGACTCGCCATCACAACCAAGACATTTCGGGCACTGCCCTGCACCTTAGCATCTCCTGACACGGAGTGGGGGGGGTTCATGAATATCAGACAGCAACATAAGTGGGTGATAAGGGTCCCCATCTGAGCAGTTACCCAGCTGCCCCGTCCAATTACTCCTCTCTAACTAGAATAAAGCATTCCACAGCAGGTTCATACCAGGGGCCAAGAGTGCACATAGACATTAGACAGAGATTTCACATGAAAGCAGTGAACACCAACTCCATCCAAAAACAAGCAGCGGTCAGGCGAAGTGTGGCCCAGCAAGTAATCAATCAGAAGAATGCCGACTCAAATCCAGTGATTTGACCCTTTGGCCCCTAAGCAGGACCCCTAAGCAGGGTCCCTAATCCCCAATTGCTTCAGGGATTGGCTAACCCTATTTTCTCATTTTCTTGCTGCCTTGGGTAAAAGCATCTGCTAAATGATTTATTATTGAACTACAAAACAGCTCATCGTAAACAATGTGGGGGTGAAGACGTTTGATTTTGTGGGGGATAGATGCTAGATGTCAGCTTAGGGCTTAGTGATAGCTTCTGGCATGGCAGAACCCCGGAGCTGGAGTCCTTGAACCGTCCGACAGTGGGGGGATGGGAGGGGCAGAGGCAGGCTGGCATGTCAGAAACGTGCCTGCAAGAGGCTCGTGTTCGTGGCCAACCTGGCGGTTCACACAGACCGCAGCAGAGGCACCGTAGCGGCAGAAACTAGAGAGACATGGAGCAGAGATAAAACACCGAAACCGAAACAAGGCTAGACGAACCCTGCATCATGCATGTCTTCGTGCGAGGAATCTGCAACAATGCAGCCGACATTCCAACCATGACTAAAAAGAATTACAGAAAACCTGATCAAGGTGTGTGTGTGTGTGTGTGTGTGTGTGTGTGTGTGTGTGTGTGTGTGTGTGTGTGTGTTGGGCTGGGCCACGAAATGTGGGGCAAGTATTGTGAGATGGATACAGCAGACCAGGCATACATAGGATACTACCGATGCTGCGGATTAGATATTTTAAGCCTCCCCCCCACATAAACCTAGAAGCAGGCTTCCCATCCTGGCTCAGATGCCGTCAAAACAAGGCAGCAGAGGGGAAGCCCCATCCAATCCACCCAACACCCACCTACACCAGCTACTGAAGACAGGACCGCACAGCCTCTGGGTGCTAAACAAGGTAGCAACTGGATTAGGGCAGCGAGCCTCAACATAAATTATAAAACAAAATAAGCAATCCATGTACAACATGGATAAAGGAAAAAGGACGCAAACATTAGGTATATAACTAAGGTGAGTGTATATGTGTATTTGATTGATTATACCCCATCCCTCGGGGGAGTGAGCGTGACTCCGCCTGGGTTCGGCTCTGCTCGTGGTCACATGGGAAGTGTCTTGCACGCGCGGGGCGCCGGCCAGCGTAGACGGCGTCTCGGCTCGCGCTCCGCTGCGTGCAGAGCTCCAGATGCACGCTGGGAAGCCCCCCTGACAAGCCCGAAAGCGCACGGTGACTTCCAGATGCTCACCGGTAACGGGGAACACCCCGCTGAGAACCTAGCTGTCACTGACGTATAGGCAACCTCCCTCCGTTCCTGGAACCCATTACAAGGACTCCTAAAATAGCTACCTGTCTTCAGAGACGTTCGATTCAGAGCCTGAAGGCCGTTTCAATGAACAGGGATTAAAGCACACTGTCAAATCTATATTTAAAGCATACGCACACACGGGAGAAGTAGCACACTTTGAGGAATGCCCGCTAACGTAATGTAAGGTAACTGTACTTCCCTCCGGATTTCCTGTCACACAGCCATCATGGCTTGATCTATACAGTGAGACAGATTCCCCGGCCGTGCCCGACTCCGGAGATCAGAGCTGCCGGGCGGCGTGTCGGTACCGGCTGCCTGCACACATGCTGCAACAACAGCCCATGAAGTCTGCTCACGTTTGCACGAACACCACCCCCTTTAAACAAACACGTGTGCGGGCAGCGACACAAGAAGCACCTCGCCACGATTAAACAGACCTAACTCTGAAAGTCCACTAGTGTCTTCCGGCTAGTAAAAACGAAAAGGGAAAAGGTGAAAGAGGCGTATTTTACGGTCCAGCTTTAACGCTGTGTGTATGTATCTCAGTCAACATACCATCATCAAACACAGCAAATGTAAATAAGCAGGTAGAGATCAAACACCACAAACACACAAAATAAACCAGAGAAATGAAGCCCATATATTGCGTATAATGAAACCCGGGCTGTGCTCCTCACCTGTATTTCTTGAAGAGCTCGTCGCTCTCCTTGAAGCCGTTGTTCAGAAGCATGTTTATGCCCTGAAGAGCCAGTTCGGCATCATCTATTTGCTCCGCTTTCCCATCGACCTGCTGCTCGGGACCGGCCATAGCTACAATTTCTATCGGGCTGTTTCCCTTTTTTCTCAAACAGCAAAATAAAATGTTTTAAAAAAATCGCTCCGGGCACCTACTTCCCCTAAATGGAAAGGAGCAGGAAGGCGGCTGCACTGAGCTGACCGCGGCGCAGCGCCGCACACCGGGAGGGCAGAGGGGGGAGCGTCCTCTCTCTCACCGCGGGCAGACACACCGGTCCGGCTTAGCGACCTTCCCGGCTCACAGAGACTGCCGAGAGCCTTTATTTCGCCTCAATTTTGGCTGTTTAGGGAAAGCGGCATTATTCACCGTTCGCTTCCGAAAGCGCCACAGTACCCGCAGCTTGTTTGCGTCGTTTACTTTCCATATTATTAAAGCTAATTTAAAGTCGTTGTTTTCTCTCCGCCCGCCAGTCAGCATGCAGTTTTCTGCTGGGCTGTGGAATCGGTGCTTAGGTTCCGTCCCGGTCCGGTTTAATTTTCATTTTCGTTCCCCGCCACTGGGTTTACGGCGCAGCTCCCCACTTCCTCCACGTCCCGTGCCGGGCAGCAGCAACCTTTGACCCGCCACGGACGTGCGCGCTGCCCGTTATGCCCACCCCTACCCCGACAGGCTCGGCTGGCTAGCAACAGCAAACGCATTAAACATATTTTTGTTCTCGACATTATGTATTTTGAAAATTTCACCTTTTTGTTTTAATTTACTATTAAAGAAAAAAGCAAAACCCACATCGTTAAATATCTGGTATATGTGGACAGGTATTGTGTACATAGACCTGTAAAGTTACATATATTTTTTCATGGTCAGATTTTTAGATAAACACAGGCTTTGCCCAGCAGCGTTCAAAGCCCAGTCCTTCTCTGTTAATTGTTTCATTTTATCTTAAAATAGCATCTCATTACAATGTGAAATTAGCAAAGTGGACCACGTAATGCTGGGTAATTACACTGTACCCTCCACCATTGGCTGCGCAGTAGAACAGCAGTGATTCATAATAACCCCCTGCCCCCCACCGCCACCACCCCAAGCATCCAACATGTGTCCGATTACTGTCCCTGTACAGCTGGCCAACAAACATTAAAATGGATAATTACAAAGGAGATAAATAAGGATTCTGCTTACAGTGGGAGGCCCACTGGCTATCACTGTTGCCTCATACCTCCAGGATTGGGGGTGTTAACCCCACCTCCTGCTTATTATGTATGTGTGAACCCTACAATGAAATGGCATCCCATTCAGTGTGTACCCCTGCATTGCTCCCTCTGCTTTCTATGATTGGCTCTTTGACCCCATGTGACCCTGTACTCTGGATTAGCTATTAGAAGATGGGTGGCTTGACACAGTAATGTATTGGTCATTTTGTACTTTTTTTTTTTACTGTTGCACCCCTGTTGTCCACATCATAAATTGATAAGTTACACATTGTCACTGAACAACAGGAGCAATTGATCTAATTAGTATTTAGTCCACTAGAAGGAACTAGTATTTTCACCTTCATTCGTTCAGTAGAACTTCGTGAACTGGAATATCCCCATGATCCTTCTCCTAAACCCAGATTGTGTGTAATTCACCTCAGCGGATGAGACAGAAACAGCTAGTCTTACGTTACACATCAGCGAACTTCATTTTTACCTTTATTTAGTTGAATATATACTCTGCTCTTAAACCTACAACCTTCTGGCCATAAACATTGATTCCTAACCATCACCACCACCACCTCCAAAGCATTGAAAATGACAATCGGCAATATATGAAACTCATCATAAACCCGTTGAAACCAAAGACTGTTTTCAGTTTAACAGTGTAGCTTTTGCGGTGATATCATTTAAACTATTCTTATTCTTATGCATATTCTATTTCTCATAATAACTGGGTTTGCTTTAGCCTACTTTTAATTTAACGTGGTACCTGTGGATTTTGTGTTAAATAAATTAAGTAAATCAGCAGCTTTGAAATTAAATATTTAAAAGCTGCATCCCTCATTTGAGATTAAATGAGGTAAAACGCAATTTAAGAGCATAATTACATAATCTGTATCCTAAATGGAATCTGCCTGATCTCTCAATTAAATGCACATTTTAGATATGGAATTTACTGAGTAGCCCTTGTTGCTTACTGTTACGTATAAGCATTTAATATTCGAGTGATGTATATTTACCATCTATGCAGCGATATTTGTGTAATAACACCGTCATGCAGCTAGGTGTCAGCACCTCCTAGGTAATAACTTTTACACAGAAGAGACCGATATGCAAAAAAAGAAAACGATTCTTTTATACGAGCGCGTCAGCGGGCCCCGACTTTCATGAGACGATTAATGTGTGTTCTGTTACCTTTGATTCCCTCTGTACTGCATGGACTATGGTGGGATATGTTAAATCCTGACTCTGATAATACAGTGATGGAGTTAGACTTTGCATCGATGTAGGTTTTCCACTTAAAGATGAGTGACTACTGCTCTGATGTATCCATTCTATTTTTATTTATGTATGAATGTATATATATATATATATGATGGCATCTGGTTTTTGCTAATATTGTGTTTGTTATTGTTCCTCTATAATATAATACAAAATATTGTGGGAAGAAAAACATGTGCAAGTAATTTCATCCTATGTTTGTTCGTAAGGATTAGCAGCCAGTGTTGCAGAGGTCTTTTGTGGTGCTGCCACTGAGTTGAGGTTGGAAGGTCCTTCAGTGGCCAATAGACAGCATGGCGACTGGAAATTCCCATGACTGATGGACAGCGGGGCCATTTGCAGCCCTGTTGCCCCTCCAGGGCCACTCTGACCGTGCCATCCTTGGTAAAAGACACTTGTGAAGTTGATCCCCCTGACGGCTGTTTATGTTTTAGCTGCTCTGACGACTTTCAGCTTATCATTATCCAGGTCTCAGTTATACATTGTGTTTAAAGGTAACTGCTACAGTCAGCAGGTCTGGGATATGGACTGTTAGTCTGAAGATTGTTGTACTTAGTAATTTGCAGAAACCCAGAGAGACCAAGTCTGTTGTTACTGCAGGGCCTGTACTGACCTGGCAGAAGGACTGTCTCGGTACTCTGCGAATCTGTGCTGATTCAGTGTTTCTTCTGGCTGGAAGTGCCCCCCAAAGGAGAAGCTTTAAAATGCCATATTGACTTGTCTTGGCTGGTATTACTATTTATCTTTTTGAAGAAAGGTGCTGAGCAAGAGTAGCTTTTGTATGGTGATTGTACGTTCAGCCGTTTTTTTTCGGGGGGTGGGGTGCTGTATATGTCGAGGGACCTGCATCCACCCATCCACCTGTCCTATTTAGGGTCATGGGGGGTCTGGTGCCTATCTTAGAGGCTACAGGTGCAAGGCAGGGATCCTGAAACAGTAATCTGCATCCCATATCTCAGGCTTCTCCAGAGAAGGGTGAGGCCACATTGGCAATGCAACTGCAATGTGTCACATCATGCTTACTTGGCTAGCAGAGGGATGCATTCAACTCACACCACAGGTCTGAATGCTAGCAGGAAAGTGGTTTACCCAGAGGAAACCCTCACAAACACAGCGTGGACACCAGCACTCACACAGAGAACTCAAACCCACTGGACCTCCGTATGTACCTAAGTCTGCTCAATCTTTAAAAAAAAAAAACTTCTGCCTGAGGTCAATCTTCTGCAAGGAAAGCATTGTCATAGCAACCACAGCCGACCAACCAAAGTGTCACGTTTATTTAGAGCAGTATTTTACACAGGCAGCAGTGAGGAACATTTATGACCACAAACGCACTGTTGAACCTGGTCACATACTTGCCTGGTAACCCAATCTAACACCACAGAAACAGACATCCCTGAGGAGGAGGAGAAGGAGAAACAAGTGAGGAGCGAACGCACGGGGGCGTTATGAAGCACGACATCCAGCATGGTCATACGACGGGGTACAGCGCATAGCTGGAGATGCCACAGGCGTTTTCTCTCCTCCTGGACATCCGCATGTAGCCACCCTCACCCCAGCCAGCTCCCCAACTGGAGAGATAAGGAGAGATAAATAAGTCACATCGGCCTCTGCAATCACTGGGACATTTCCTTTGAGAAGTGGACTCCGATTCCTAAAATTCCTCGCCAGAGGATTCTGATCTTGCTAAGAAATTCCTCCAGCTAAACAGACACTAAAGTAGGATCTAGAAATGAAGCCTGTGAAGTAACCCCCCCAGCCCCCACCCCAGTGGTAGTTCTGTGGTGTTGGGCAGTGCTTCAAAATGGCTGACCTGTTTTTGATGATCCAATAGTCATTTTTCCCTTCTCTACCGTAGCCCACAAGTAGTACGGCATGATTCAGGTTCTCAGGTCTGCAATCCGGCTCGTTGTAGATTCCTGGAAACATACACTTTAATATTAAATATGTATTGGTCCAAATGCACAGTGGAGAATTTGTAGAAGGCAAAGGGGGTCTTGCTAGGCTAATGGCTAGGCTACGATTAGGCTACTGTCCCACCATTCATCATAGCCAATGGAAGAGCTCACCAGAGCTGTAGAACAGGAAGCTGGGGTGGTCTGCATCCACGGCAACCGTGATGGGACCAATGGCGACCAAGGCATTGGCCAAGGCCTCGTCGTCACCAGCAGGAATGAACCGATAGTCCCTGATCCGGGCGACAATCATGTTGCTATCATAGTAGCAATGCTGGTTATCCTGATAAACATGGAGAAAAAAATATTGAAAATGTGCACTGATTCTAATTTGAAGCTTTGTTTATTAGATAAGCCTTTCCCAAAGCACTGTGCAGCTGAACATTTTAGATAGAGCTAAGCATTAGAATTCTGTTACAGATGGATGCTTTTAAAATCATTTTAGTGATTTAAAAAATGCTATAAAACAAGTCTAAGGATAATCCCTTAAAGCAGCCTGTACTTGATTCCCTTAAAGACGCAGTGCATACCACCGCAGAGTAGGGGTAAGAGTTCTCTGGCGGAAGCCCGTTGTTCACCACGTAGTCGTAAGCATTGGCCATCCAGGCCCCGCTGCAGCCATACGTGCCATAGGACCGCGAGCAGTCCATCAGGTGCTGCTCGCTTAGGGACACCAGGCGTCCTGTCGTCTTATACATTTGTCCCTCAATGGCTCCTGTAGTGCTGAAGGCCCAGCATGAGCCACAGAAGCCCTGAGAGGTGTAGAGCACATGACCTTTAAGCTCCTATGGGGGTCCTCAGTCAATGCTTCCAGAAATGTCATTGTGATTAAAGGAATTAGCGCGTTGCTAATTTGTGGCAACTATGGCGTGTCATATGAGTAGGTACAGAGGAAATGCGTCAACTCGAGTGACCCCAGCTTAGGGCACCTTACCTGATCCTTCACAGGCGTGACATAGCCTAAGGTCCGGTAGTCGATGTCATTGAACTTCTTCTTCTTAGCAGCGGCTCGGAGCTTTGCGGCCGACACGGTCTTGCCTGGCTTCACCGTCCACCTGTCTACCATGGTCCCCTGCAGCTGTCTGTATTCCTGCTGGGTCTGAACGTCACGGTTGGGGTCAGTTAAGAAACAGCGGTGCTCTGCATTGTGATTTAACAAAGAGTGTGACTCACCAGCGCCCCGTACTTATTCATGGCCATCAGGAAAGAGCTGGATCCCCTGTAGAAGTTCTCATTGTTGACCTTGATCATCTCCAAGTTCTCCTCCCAGATGTATTTTCTCTGTTCCTCATTGCTCTAAACATAAAATGTTAATTATTTATAATATTTATCATATAGTCCAAGGACAATAAAAAATGTTTCACACATATAATGTCACATACACAGTTAGTTACACCTTGAACAGTGTGTAGTGGAAGGGGAATTATAATTAACTTAACCTTGATATTTGTGAATTAATTTTGAAATATTTACATAAAGTATATGTTAAATAGTTATCAAAATATATTTATAAACTGCTCTTAAATGAGTGTAAAATGTTATTCACATCTTTATTTGCTTTGCACAAGATGCTAATGCAGATAGTCCCCTCTTGAACTTGAGATGCCAACCTTCATGGTCGACGTCTTTATCTTCTACACTACTCACGAGCTTCAGCCATCATGTCTGACACACTTCACCTTCTCACTGTAGGAGACGCCAAAGTCCCCCTTCCACCTGACCCACAGGGTCTCCATGTCCTCTTCTGAGCAGAGCACGGGCTGGTGGTGGAGCAGAAGTGAGAGCAGCGCAGCCCTCAGGAGAAGCCTCACTAGGCGGAACACCGTCATTCCCTGTGGAGGGGCTTGTATACCTGTGGGACACCATCATTTTGAGTGGCCCCTGATCTTGCTGTTCTGTGCTGTTTTCCTGAACACACATGGTCTCCCTGCATGACTTACATTTACTCAAAACCCCCCATGAACTTATCGTTTCTTCCTTAACCCTAAAATTTCCTGAGGCATAGCTTCCATTCCATATGCAATGGATGATGTTACTTTTCACCAATGTCACCTGTGTGTCATTAGTGTATCTCGTTATAGCTATCAGGCGACACACTGAAATCATTCAGAAGCCGAATGACAAATTGTGGCAGCCCGTTCGTTGTATTCTCACCTGCCAGAGAGCCAGATATCTTCCTGGGGCGATGTCAGCTTTCAGAAGGCCCTGCTTGCCCACTGATGTCACTCAGCTAGCAGACTGATAATGACACACCCCTCAGCCATCTTTTATTCCCCCAGTCAGTGGGTGTGATTTTCCGTGGCCCCCGTCCAAATCTCACGAGGCCAATCGCCAGCCCAACTGGGAGGCGGAAAACAACAACGAAGAACCAAAAAATAATGATACGGGTTGAGTTACTGTTGCTGTTCAGACATAGAAATGCTCCATTTCTTCCGTAGAAGAGTACAATTTGTGACATAAACTGAAGTAAACAGGTTCCAATCATTTTCCAGGTCCGCAGTTTCCAAGAACAGCTCAGCTTGAGAAACAGAAATACCACAAAGTCCATTCTACTGTAAAATTGTTCTTATCTTCAATGGGAATTTTATGGTTTAATATCCATGTTTAATTAGCAGATGCTTTTATCCAAATCAACATACCATTAAGAATGAAGGATCAGCCAGTCCCTAAAGCAACTGGAGGTTAAGAACCCAACAGTGAAATCACTGTGCTGAGCCTGGGATTTGAACAGGCAACCTATCAATCACAGGCTCAGTGTCACATACCACCCTCTTAGACCTATTTTCATAGTGCATTCATCTTAATCTAAAAATCCATTGCATTTTAGCCATTGACAAAAATACTTGTCACCTGATTCATTCAATTCTCACCCAAAGTAAAAGAATGTAAAGACACTTATCAATAAATCCAAACACTGAAGGTATTGGGTGTACAGCACACATATAATATCCATCCAGTGCTATAGACCAATCACTGCTGTACCCATAAAAACCCTTCAGTCTGAACTGATCCATTTATGGACTGTTTTCCATGCAGGTTCCTCAGGGTCTTACAATTTGGTTTGCCATAATGACAGGTAGCAAGAAGCACTGTAATCAGAACTGCAGAAGGACACAGACCTGTCAGGAAAAACACACATCGCATTTCTGTCCTGTCGCAGTCCTGCAGTAGCTTTAGCCCTTCCACACACACTCACCATAATGCAGCTGGATCATTCTGAAAAATGACAGTGTGTGCCGAGATAAGCGCTGCTCTTAGTAAGCAGTGGTAGCACCAGGGATGGGGACACCCAGCTGTTAAGGTCTTACTTGTTATTGTTATTGAATGATGTAATCCCTGGATTCTCAGTGGCTAGCTGTGTTTACTACGGTATATCCGGAAGAATAGTAGACATAAACAAGCTTAGCTACTGCAAGGCCTCTCCAAACGCATATTTCACATACATTTAACCAAATATTACTGCACCATGGATCTATGTTCACTAAATGAAGCTGCTTCTACATTTGAGTTGATTTTATTTAGATTGCATTTTATGACTTGAATAAGACTGGTAATACTGGAGTCCCATTCGAGGTTCCTCCCGTCTTGTTCCCTGTGTGTTCTGGGATAAGATACTGGCTCACTATGAATCTGTAAGGGAGGGATGGACATCAATGGTTTCACTCTCTGTGCTTTCAGCATTGAAGCAATTAATTCGCACATGCTATTCTGTTCTCCATCGTGCACTTGTGCATACAGTACACCAGGGTGTTCTCACACTCAGTATGGAATATTCAGCAAGCCAATGTCCATAGTGCTATCCCATGTGTGCAGTTACACAGCTAACGACATTGTACGCTACATGCCAGCGTTTTAGCAGGAGCTGCGGGCTCTGGGTTGGAAACTGAGGTCTCTTTGCTGAAACAGCTGGGAATTATGGGTATGACTGTACTCTGCGAACCTGATAATGCTCTACTGATACAGAACTGTACAGACAGGAAATGTCTTTCAGTTCTGATCCATTACCGATTGGATATACCTATGCACATCACGGCGTACTGGCTGTGTGTGATTATGAGAAAAGTGATCTAACATTCATCCTGTACCTGGAATAACAACTTGGATATTACTGCGAACTACACATTATAGGTCCCCAGCGCTGATCCGACGCTTTACGTTAGGGAGCAAACACTCATTATACGTAAGTGCTGACGCTTTGCTTTCCATTAGGCACAAACGTACACGGACTCGCGCATCATGTAGAGAAGAGAGCAGTAACTAAACTCTACCCAGTTTTATATTATCATATAAATTATGATGTTATGAATTCCTTTTATTCGGTTTGACACATTCAGGTAAAAAGAACGGGCATTTAATAAACCTGAATTCCTGCAAGCACATCGTGTTAAATATAATGTAAATGATTCTTATGCAACTAATGTTAAAGCCCTTTAAATTTTACTTTTTTATTTTTTTCTATGCTGTTTTATCTGGCATTTCCGCCAGCAATAACAATAAGACAATAATAAAACGGCTATTCCACCGTAAAAGAACATCAATAAAACTGTAACAGGGCGATAATAAAACGGTAATAAGATTATTGCGTCACTAGAGCAGGCGCGGGGACCGTGCACGCGCCGGAACGCCGTGAGCTCGAGACTACGACGCGCGTGTCAGCGCTTGCTGCTGCAGCACTGCAGTGGCTTCTGGTTGCATGGCTCCGCGTCCCCTTCTCAGTCCGGACAGTAGCGCCGGCTTCACGGCTGTAAACTGAGATGAGTCACGAATGAGACCTGCAAGATGTCTTTCAAGGTAAACGCCACTTTCGGTTTACATTCTTTTTCTAATGCCCTCCTAGGTAAGTTTCGAATTATTTGGACGTGACGGCATAACGCATGGATGTTCACATTATCATTATGGTCGCAATCGGTGCTTTAATATTATGCAAAAATGTGTGTACTACAGGGACAGTGCAGGGTGGGGTATTGGTGCGCGGTGCACTCCGGCGGAAGGAAAATATATTGCCTGACCTTCAGTTATGGGATGAAATAATGCGAGAGTCTGGCGTTGATGTACCGCTGATGAGCTAAGAGGCTTCAGAAGAACTGCTCATATAAATTAATCATTTGTAAGCTGAATTTAGCTCGTAACATCTAAAGACGTGAAATCTGGAAGGAATCAGGGAAGCCTGAAGGTTCTGCCAAACGTAGAGGGAGACTAACATAGGGCTGTTAACTCACATACCTGAGAAATACATAGACAGACTTAGTTACATATAATTACAGTACCGAGTGTCTCTGTCAGTTGTACTCAGAGTACTTGTCACAGAACAGAGCTGCCATGACTGAAAGTTGCTTTAATTTGGGTTGTCTGAGATTGTCCCATGATTATATTGCACAGGTCTGTAAGTTAATCTGTAAATTAATCTTAAACGAGTTACTGGTTACTGTTATGTCTTGCAGAAGGAAACCCCACTGGCCAATGCGGTGTTCTGGGCAGCGAGGAAGGGGAACCTGGCATTGCTGCAGCTGCTGCTGAACAGTGGCCGAGTGGACGCCGACTGCAAAGACAGTGTAGGGACGCCGGCCCCGAGAGATACTCCCGAGAGATAAGACAGGGCGCGTGTGAGTGAGCGTGCGTTTGCTTCACAGTGTTCCATCGTGTGTGCACTTGTGCATGCATCCATATGTGTATGCATGTGCATGTCTGCGTGTGTCCGTCTGTGCATATGTGTTTTTGGACGTATGAAATAGGGCACTTTAGTTTTAAGGACGGTATTCAGCGGAAAGCAGACAGTGATGTTTTCTGAACAATTGTGTAGTTTAACTATAATAGTAAAACACTGCCATGAAAAACAGCTATACGTCCCCAAAAATCATATAGTTTCCTTTAATTTATTGACCTTTTCCTACAGAAAAACATCATTTAAAAGACCGGCTCTATAATTCAGTTTATTGGAAACAGTAAAGGACAATATGTTTTTATTTGTTTAATCTGTAAAAGTGTTTTAAAGCCATCAAAAACATCTTTCTTCCCTGAATCTTCGAATGTGTTTGTACTGTGTTTCTCAAAGCAACACAAGTGTCCTTACAATTGCCAAATTCAGACTGAGATATTATTGGTATTTTCTGAATAGGGTTGCAAAGTATTGTCCATGTGTAATTTGAGAGATAACCAAAGATCTACTGGGAGTAATGGGAAGAAATAGCACTGACCAGTAAAAAGGTCGATAGAGCATTACCAAAAAACATTTTTTGTCATAGGTACCACCATCAAAAATTCAGGAATTGAGCATATTGAATATTACAGGCATTTTATATATTTACACTTGAATTACAGTAAAAATGAAGAAAAAAAACATTGAAATGTAATAGAAACAGTTAAGAATTTAGCTTGCTAGCTAAATATTAGGACATTTTGCTTTGTATAATGTGTTTTAAAGAGCCAGGTGTGTGTGTGTGTGTCTTGAAGTCGCCAAGAGAAAGATGACATGCAGATGTCAGTTAATCGTGATGTCATTTCCTTTCCAGTATGGCACCACTGCTCTGATGGTTGCCTCCTACAGTGGCCACTACGACTGTGTGAAAGAGCTGATCATGCAAGGGGCTGATATCAACTTACAAAGAGAGGTACGGTTTGCCCTGGGGGATGGGGGGGGATGTTTTTGCTAGGGGCCATAGGCAGCCTACCGGTTACTACACTAAGTCCTTGTCTGTGAGCTAACAGCTTAAAGTCTCTGTTATGGGACCGTTTCGTTAAACCTTGCATTTGTGATGGAGGAGCTTGGTGAGATTTCCATGCACTGGCAAACAGGAAGCAAGAAAGTATCTGAGCTAGATGGAGTTTAACTGTGCTAAACTACTCGGGTTCCTGAAAGCACAGGGTCATCAACTCACGGTAGGCTTTGTACCCTAATTTCCCTTCCCTTGTCATCATCCTCTGATGGAATTCCTCATGTCTTCCAGGTTAGACAAAATGTCAAACTGTAATCAGATCCTGACATCGGTTAGAGCTCAAGCTAAGCGAAAAAGGCCTCTGAGGCTGTTTTAATTTTACGCCATGAGCGTGGTAATGCCATTAGTGTTTGACCTTTTCAGAAAAACTCTCAAGCCTCGCGTTATCTGGGCAGTTCATGGAGGACAGATAGACATATTTATGTCAGAAAGCTGAGAGACTCTGAATCTTCTCACATGATGCTGAAAGTGGGTTCCATGTCTTTATAATCCTGTTTTACTCTCTTCCGTTCATTTATAAAAATTCAAAAGACTTAAGAAGCTTCGGTCAAGGGTAAAGTGAACCACATTTAGAGCAGAATAATCTTGAGTAGTACTATGACAGTGTATGGGACTTGACCCCACATCCTTCTAAGTCACAAGACCATGTTCTTAACCATGACGCCACCTGGCTGACAGCAGAGGAACGTGCTTATTGTGTGGTGTCTTTTTCAGTCGGGTGCCACAGCTCTGTTCTTGGCCTCGCAGCAGGGCCACAACGACATTGTGAAGCTTCTCTTTGAGTTCGGGGCCTCCACCGAATTCAAAACCAAGGTACCTTGTTAGCGGCGGTTGGGGGGGGGGGGGGGGGGGGGGTGCCTCAGAAATGCATGTAGTAGAGAAAAAATATGTTACAGAGGGGAGGGGGCATTTTTTTCCTGACACTGTCAGCAGTTCAGGTAGCAGCTCCATCTTCAGCGATGGCCTTTAAACTCACCAGGGCGCCGTGAATCTGGCTTGGTGAGCCGCAGTGTTTCCCTGCATCAATGTGTCTCTGCAGGATGGCGGCACAGCACTTTCAGCTGCATGCCAGCACGGGCGATCCAGTGTGGTGGAGACGCTGCTGAGAAACGGAGCTGGCATGCACGACCAGCTAAATGTGAGAGCCAACCCCTCCTCCACCTCCCCTCCTCCACACTTCCACTCCACCCCATGCCGTAACCCCGCCTCCACTCCACCCCATGCCGTAACCCCGCCTCCACTCCGCCCCATGCCGTAACCCCGCCTCCACTCCACCCCATGCCGTAACCCTGCCTCCACCCCACCCTGTGCCGTAACCCCGCCTCTGCTCTGCCCCATGCCGTAACCCCGCCTCCACTCCGCCCCATGCCGTAACCCCGCCTCCACTCCGCCCCATGCCGTAACCCCGCCTCCACTCCACCCCATGCCGTAACCCTGCCTCCACCCCACCCTGTGCCGTAACCCCGCCTCTGCTCTGCCCCATGCCGTAACCCCGCCTCCACTCCGCCCCATGCCGTAACCCCGCCTCCACTCCGCCCCATGCCGTAACCCCGCCTCCACTCCACCCCATGCCGTAACCCTGCCTCCACCCCACCCTGTGCCGTAACCCCGCCTCTGCTCTGCCCCATGCCGTAACCCCGCCTCCACTCCGCCCCATGCCGTAACCCCGCCTCCACTCCGCCCCATGCCGTAACCCCGCCTCCACTCTGCCCCATGCCATAACCCCGCCTCCACTCTGTCCCATGCCATAACCCCGCCTCCACTCCGCCCCATGCCGTAACCCCGCCTCCACTCCGCCCCATGCCGTAACCCCGCCTCCACCCCACCCTGTGCTGTAACCCCGCCTCTGCTCTGCCCCATGCCATAACCCCGCCTCCACTCTGCCCCATGCCATAACCCCGCCTCCACTCTGTCCCATGCCATAACCCCGCCTCCACTCCGCCCCATGCCGTAACCCCGCCTCCACTCTGTCCCATGCCATAACCCCGCCTCCACTCCGCCCCATGCCGTAACCCCGCCTCCACTCTGTCCCTTGCCATAACCCCGCCTCCACTCTGTCCCATGCCATAACCCCGCCTCCACTCTGCCCCATGCCATAACCCCGCCTCCACTCTGTCCCTTGCCATAACCCCGCCTCCACTCTGCCCCATGCCATAAAACCCCGCCTCCACTCCGCCCCATGCCGTAACCCCCCCTCCACTCCACCTCATGCCGTAACCCCGCCTCCACTCCGTCCCTTGCCGTAACCCCGCCTCCACTCCACCCCATGTCATAACCCCACCTCCACCCCACCCTGTACGTGTTGTAACCCTGTCTCCACCTCTCTGAATGCTGTCTTTCCTCCTTTGATGGTTTATCCCTGAAACAAATGAGTAACACCAGAGGACACAAGTTACATTTTTAAGGTGACAAAGGGACAAATGTGTCAGCAGAAAGGGCTGGCCCACAGTAGTGGATGTTGGCCTGTTTTGGAACCATATTGTTGTTTCTAAAAATTGTTATACAATAAATGAACTACAGTGATGGATTACAAGGCATTATTTGTAATTATGTTTGTAGTTATAAATACAGAAATGCTGCAGTCTGTGAAAAATGTGACTTGTGAAAATACCTCTATGAAATGCATTACAAAAGACAGCTGAATCTGCATCACCGTGTACCTGCTATACGCAGGCGGCCTTGCATTGCATGCAGGTCACCGCGTGATGTCTTTCTCTGATGCCTAACATGGCCCCACCTCTGTTCCTTACTAAGGATGGAGCCACACCCCTTTTCCTTGCTGCCCAGGAAGGTCACTTGACAGTCATACGGCAGCTGCTGTCCTCGGGGGCCAAGGTGAACCACCCGCGAGAGGTACGAGGCACCGGCACATCAGGGCAGGAGGTCACCTCCCACCCTGACCCCTTCAGGCAAATCAGCGTAGCAATATTAAATGTAGACCTCCTTCTACAGGCAGTCACAAAAAGTCTGAATGTCTTCTTAATTAATTAGCGAACACTTGTATTTGGTCACTTTTGTATTTTACAGTTTTATAAATAGATCTGTTTTACATGTTTAACCCTCTGGGGTCGACGGCATTGTGGGCGATGCCGCATATCTTTCTCGTGCACAGTGGTACCTCGGTATATGTCTGCTTTGGAATAAGTCCAACTTGGTATACGTCCTGTTTGGATGCGAAAAATTTTGCTTGGTATACGATCTTTGTTTGGAATACGACTCGTGTGCTGGAACTTGTGTGGGTCAAAATGAGTCACGACACCACGCACTACCCTTGTTTACCTCTCTCGAGACAAAGTCACGACTGCCCACGAGCGTCAGTATGCCAGTTGCTAAAATTCAGTGAACAACCCGCGCTATAACTCTCTTTTCATTAATTTAATCTAATTGCTTTTGTATTTATGTATTTTAGTATTAAGCAGTGTTTAAATTATTTTATACAACCCCAAATGTCACGCCCCGCCCGTCCTTTCCTTCCGTGTGCCACGCCCCCTCATCTACCTCGTGTGGAATCCCCGTGTTTACCAGCTATTTCTTGTTGCTCTCATTAGTCCAATGTATTTAAGTCTGCGTTAGGTATGTTTTCTCCAGTCCGGTCGTTAACATCTAACGTCCGTTTTATGGTATATAGTGTTTTGTTTATGGTGTATTGTTTTCTTATTAAAATCCTTCGTTCACCCGATATCCCGGCTCTTGTGCTACTGTGTGGGAACGGATTAGTCATTTTCCCTTTATTTCTTATGGGAAAAAATTGACTGGTATATGTACTGTTTGGTATAAGTCCAAGGATCTGGAACGGATTAAGGACGTATACCAAGGTACCACTGTATTTCAAGAAATAATTTATTTGCCATGAATTAAGTTTATGATATTGAAAGATGTGATCATGCCCCAGTCAGTGAACCTACCCCTAGACCCCAGAGGGTTAACCTCAGTGTTATATCCAGGGCCGGCCCACGGCATAAGCGACTTGTCTAATTAGGGCCCAGCATGCACCAGGGAGCCCCCCATCTGATCAGCCTGTGGTGTGTGTGTGTGTGTGTGTGTTAAAGCAAGGGCCCATAATTCAGATTTTGCTTGGGGCCCCAAACAACAGCTTTCCTATGCTTCAGTTCCACACTCTTGCCACCCACCATTCCCCCCTCCACTAATTTACAGGATGGTACGACCCCACTCTGGATGGCTGCCCAGATGGGGCACAGCGAGGTGGTGAAGGTGCTTCTCTTGCGGGGGGCAGAACGTGACGCAGATCGAAAAGTAAGGTCCGCGCCCCCACCTCGCACCTCTTGCAGTGACCGTGTGCGGTCCGTGCCCTATTATGATGTGTTTTAATTGAGGCCCAAATGTTATGTGGTTGCATCTTCTCAATGGCCAATATTTATAAATGTTATATAACCCTTTGACATTAGATATTACTGTAACCTTATAGTCCTGCATCACATATATCATGTATGTAGTACCTGTCAAAAGTCTGGACACACCTGCTTTTAATGCTTTTAATTTGTCTCTATTTTAACTTTTATTCACCTCGTAGTAATAGGAGTCGAGGCAGTGAAGTAATACATATCAAATACTGCGATGACCAAGGGAAGTGTTCTCAAATTTCTCAGATTTTAGATTCTTCAAAATAGCCGCCTTTTGCTTCCATGACAGCATTGCAGACCCTTGGCATTCTGCCCACCAACTTCCAGATGTAGCCACCCCTGGAATGCTTCTCCAACAGTCCCGAGGGAGTTTCCGCACGTTCTGGGTACGAGGTGGCTACCTCGCTTTTACTCTTCCATCAAACTCATCCCAAACCTGCTCTGTAGGGTTTAGATCGAGGGATTGTGGGGGCCAGTTCATCTGTAACAGCACTACATCTCTTTCCTTGTTCACAATATAATACAATACTTACATAACCTTGAGGTTTGCTTAGGGTTGTTATCTTGTTGAAAAACAAATGATTGTCAGTCGGTGTTTCCAGACTTTTGACTAGTACTGTATGATACATATATTCATTGCCTGTTTTCTATTCCAGTGGTTCTCAACTGGTTTAACCTCAGGAACCACATTTTTCCTTAGTCATTATGTCATGACCCAAATTTTTTAAATTTGAACCAAATTCATTTCCCAAAAAAAGTACAGTACAGTAAGTAGAGCACCAGGCACTGCTTCATGCTCTGTTAAAAAACAAAGTGTAGAAATTTTTTAGTCACACACTCCGTGACCCAATGAAAATGGTCCTGCAACTGACATTTGGGTCACAGCCCCCCTCCCCCCCCAGCTGAGAAACGGAGTTCTATACTTTACTAAATTATCCCTCTGTTATATATTGCTGCAGAACTCTGTCCATATTTTCCATCTTTTCCTATTGTAAGCATTCTGGGTTCTTGAAAAGATTAAGATAAAGATCAAAGCTTGATTTTATTGATCCCAGCGGTACATTCCGGTGCATACAGTATGAAGTATGCTGTGAACAGACAAACATACATATAGTGCAGAACAGACAAAGTGCAAAAAACAAACATGGTGCAGGCAAAATTTTAAAAAAGTACATGGTACACAAGTAGAATATCCTGAAAACAGAATATTGCAGTATTATAGACATAACTGTATATTGAGATAATTATGATATTAAATTAGTCATGGTAATCCTGCAGAGCCCACAAAGTCCCAAAAAATTATATCTTGTGCTCTCATTATAATATAGACGCTCCTCAGATTATGATAGTCTGTGTTACAATATTTCAAATTTGCGGTGGGTATGATTAATCAATAAATTCACTTCATTATAAAACAGACTTTATGTTAATGATTTTGCCCAGCTGTAGGCTAATGTAAGTTTTCTAAGAAAGTTTAAGGAAGACTAGGCTAGGCTATGGTGTTTGTTAGGTTAGGTGTACTGTATTAAAATGCATTTTTCTGCAGGATTATTATTATTAGCAGTATTAATAGTAGTTGCTCCATACCACCCGAATAGTGCTCCAGCACTTACCTGGAATATAATCTAACGCCCCGGCGCATTCCCCCTTCCGACAGGACGGCACCACGGCCCTGTTCAAAGCAGCCTTTAAAGGACACAATAGCGTGGTCGAGGAGCTCCTCAAGTTCTCCCCCTCGCTCGGCCTGCTCAAGGTGAACAGTCCTTAAGATATTAGCCATGATTGTCCTGCTATGTTCCTTGTTAATCTCCATAACCCAGCAGGTGGACTTGAATGTATATCTTTCTGTTTGTTATATGGTGCTGTTCTTTGAACCAGAGTCAGAGCTGAATTCACATTATCTCCTATAACCATGGTGTCCATCCGTTTTTGTGCCCCATACAGAACGGGTCGACGGCGCTCCATGCCGCGGTCATGGGTGGAAACTTGCGGGCCGTGGTGCTTCTCCTGCGCGCCAATGCCGACCCCACTTTAACAAACAAGGTACGTCCAAGCCTGAAAGGGCCGGTGTTCCAGACGATCTGAGGCTTGCTGCAACCCTATGGTGTTAATTCAGACAGAAGCCATCGATCAAACCTGATGTGGTCCAGAATGCAGCACATCATTTCTGAGCAGTGCTTAGGCCTATAACAAATATGTCCTGTAACAGCGACTTGCGGAGGAAATGGGTCATCGCTGTCTCCAGGCATGGAATATAAACATTATAGGGGCTTGTGGCCCCATGACTGCTCATCAGGAAGGATGTTAATTAATGATGCCAGAATATGAAAATGAAATACAAAGGTCTCGGGCTCTCCTCCCCCTCATTGGTTTCTCCTCCTCCTCTTTGGTTTCTCCTCCTCCTCTTTGGTTTCTCCTCCCCCTCATTGGTTTCTCCTCCCCCTCTTTGGTTTCTCCTCCCCCTCATTGGTTTCTTCTCCCCCTCTTTGGTTTCTCCTCCCCCTCATTGGTTTCTCCTCCTCCTCTTTGGTTTCTCCTCCCCCTCTTTGGTTTCTCCTCCCCCTCTTTGGTTTCTCCTCCCCCTCTTTGGTTTCTCCTTCTCCTCTTTGGTTTCGTTCTTTCCATGCAGGAATGCACACTCTTCATCGCTGTCCTATTAACTCCGTTTACTCAAATTTTCTGTCGTTCCATCACTGCCTATCCTAGTTCATGCCAGGGGTGTAGTTAGAGATGAATGTATGGGGGGGGAGTCTTTACTAGGGGGGGCCGATGGCAAACATGCATAATATGAAAAGCTATTCATGACTTAAGCCAATAAATATACATATGTGTGTGTGTGTGTGTATATAAATATATATATATATACATACATATAATTATTTTTATTTTTTTTGTTGGCTAAAGCTAAAGCCCCCTTAATAAAAGGCCTGACGACGCTCCTGGTTCATGCTAATATATTTACCATCCTTTGTGAAAATATGTTTCCAAATATATTCAAGTAATGTTAATGCTGTCGCAGCCTAGTTAATAAACTGTACTGAGTTATAAATAAATGACAATATAATCTTACAGTCAAATAAACAACTAAGAGCCTGAATCCTGACCAGCTGAGTTGATTAGAGTAAGATTATTACTATTTTATTTTGCAGAACAAGGAGCTTCCAGCAGACGTGACTAAAAATGAGCGCATCCTGAGATTGCTGCGGACTCGCATGGTGGACGGGGGTAGTTGATGGTCGACCCTCCCCCCCCACCCCCCCCGGAATGATGCAGGAAACATGGAAGAACAAGGATAAACCTCAGCCATATATCATGGTGCTTGCTTTCTGTTGCAGCTTGGGAAGCCATGGATATTAATCACAATATATGCAAAAAGAAGACTATATTTCATTTATAGCACAGAGCTCTTTGCGGTTAGAATATTGTCCTTAATCTTGCTCCTTCCATGTGTATCTCCTAACTCTTAATTTTTTTTCTTTTAATATTCTTAATTTGTTTTCTTAATAATTGTTTTTTTCTGGTGCTTTGTATTTGTAAATATTTTGCAAAATCTTATTTCTGCATTTATAATAAATGTGAAACTACATTTATGGACTAAAATAAGTCAGGTATATGTGTAAGTTGTTACCCCATGTTTATGAAACAATATTTAACTATGCGTCTTAAAATGGACATTTGTACCGTGATCTAAAATAACGAGAACAAATGCACGCCAAACACAGCAACCGTAATACTGTGTATTAAAACGGTTTTATTGTGGAATTTCTTTGAACCACTACAGCCATGGGTCCAGACCACTCCCAGTTTGGGTCTCTGAGTTTGACCACATATACGGCTTTGTTTGCCACAACCAAAGGCAACTTTTAAATGAATTTAGAATTAATTCACATCCCATTATTAAAAACATTTACAGAGCCTTTCCCAATATAGTTTCCCCAAAGGGGTTAACAAACAATCAAACCCTAGTGGCGGTTAAAGGCATACCAGGTAAGACTAAATCTTATTTAAGATTGTAATTCTGTATTTAAAGAACAATGCCAGTGCTCTGAGTAAATCTTTCAAACACTGGTCTTTAATTCACTCCCCTTTGAACCTAAGCTGCCGTCCACTTGCACTTTGTCGCGGCGGGATCAGAATAGTACTGCAATGGTACTGCAGAAGGATCGCACAGGAGCCCAGCTCCTCAACTGCCAGTCATGGGTGTGTCACTGACCAAGACCGCCTCTGAAATGGATAGGATTTATGGCAGAAGACATTTTGTCATAAGGCAGTGTACTGAAATGAGAGTGAGATCAGGTCTTTCCGAATGGAAGAGTCATCAGATTTTTGCGTGCCGTAGACGGAAGTGACATTTATAGGTCTGCTGTGGACACGGAAGAGTCCTCCTTCTTGTCAAGCCATCATTCCCATTATCTGAAGGCTCCAAAATAAAAAATTAATGATAACTGAATAATTTCGGCTTTTTTGCTAAATTGAGGTTGACGTGTGGTAGGATCGGGGCGTCCTTTAAATTGATCGTTCCTTAACCAGCACCCATGGCTGCGAGCAGAAATCTACAGGTAAGTTGATTACCAGGAAAACCCGACATCTTCTTCCTTGTTGGGCGTATGTTTAAAAAGCCGTGTTCTATTGCTGTATAACATACGTACTTCAGTCAGAAACTCAAAAGGCGTCAATTCCAACAATCGAGATACACTGCTCAAAAAAATTAAAGGAACGCATATTCATCAGAGTCAGGGACGGATTATGGGTTGTGTGGGCCCCTGGGCAAAACGTTCGCGAGGGCCCCCCACCACCACCACTGCAAGGAAAACCCCCCGGACACCACCATCCGGCAGCCCCCCCCTATAGGGTCAGGGGCCCTTGTAGGCAGAGGATCAAAGAATGTAGGCCCTCTAAAATAGACAAACGAAAATACATTGTTGATAAGCGTTGCAAATTGTTTTGGGCTAGGGGCCCCATGGGCCCCCTGCACCCCAAGGGCCGCTGGGCAGCGGCCCCGCTGGCCCGGTCCGTAATCCGTCCCTGATCAGAGTATAGCATCAAGTAAACTAAACTTCTTGGATATTCATCTCATCAGTTAAGTAGCAGAGGGGGGTGTTAATCAGTTTCAGCTGCTTTGGTGTTAATGAAATTAACAACAGGTGCACTAGAGGGGCAACAATGAGACGACCCCCAAAACAGGAATGGTTTAACAGCTGGGGGCCACTGACATTTTTCCATCCTAATCTCTTCTGACTGTTTTTTCACTAGTTTTGCATTTGGCTACAGTCAGTGTCAGTGCAGTGGGTCCTGGGTTCCTCCTGGTGCACGACAATGACCGGCCTCATGTGGCGAGAGTATGCAGGCAGTTCCTGGAACATGAAGGAATTGATACAATTGACTGGCCCCCACGTTCACATGGCCTAAATCCAACAGAATACCTCTGGGACAATATGTTTCGGTCCATCCGACGCCACCAGGTTGCACCTCAGACTGTCCAGGAGCTCAGCGATGCCCTGGTCCAGTTCTGGAAGGAGATCCCTCAGGACACCATCCGTCATCTCATTAGGAGGATGCCCTGACATTGTCAGGCATGCATACAAGCACGTGGGGGCCATACAAACTACTGAGTACGATTTTGAGTTGCTGCAATGAATTTTCAGCAAAATGGACTAGCCTGCTGCATCATTTTTTCACTTAGATTTTCGGGGTGTCTCTGAATTCAGCCCTCTGTAGGTTTGTAATTTTCATTTCCATCAAACGATGTGGCATCCTTTCACTCTTAACACATCACCCAGTTCATATCGGTATACTGTAGATATCCAGCAGGATTTTTCCCCATTGAAATCTGATGCGTTTTCAAAGTGTTCCTTTAATTTTGTTGAGCAGTGTATAAAATCTATTACCAAGCACACATTTGGCGAAGTTTGAAGGCTGCCGAATACCTGATGTTTCCGGATCATGCAGATTTTTTTTTTTTTACTTATTTACAGTAGAGTAAACTGTATGATCAAACAGGAAACGGGCTGCTGTGATTTGTCTTTATCTGACGCACTGTGATTTTATTGGAGTTTTATGGCTTGTGCTCATCATTTTATCAGTTTTAACTGATGCGGTTTGAACGCCATAAATTTTATTATTATTATTATTAACAGTGGTCTTTGGACCCATAATAATAATTGGTGTGTCTATCCAACCCCCAGGACGTTTAGTACTGTCATGACCTGCTCGTCCGATCCTCCTGTGTGCCTTCTGTTTATCGGGGCTTTCCTCGTTACCTCGTGTTAATTCCCGATTGTGATCACCTGTTGCCTGTTCTTTCCTGCTTGTCTTGAGTATTTAGTCCGCGTCTGAGTTAGTTTCCCCAGGTCTGTCATTAACGTGAGCTCGCCGTGTGCTTCCCTAGTGATCCTGTCTGTCTGAATAAACCCCGTTTTGCCAGTATTCAGGGCTCCCTTCACCTGCTTGCCCGCTCGCCGACACCCGGTCAACACAACTACACGTTAAAAACATACTGTTGTTGAAAGTGAAAATATCTGTGGGTGATGAGTTAGACTGTATGTCTTTGTATTCTTTCTGCCCGCTGCTCTCTTTTCATACCGTATTTTAATGTGCTGTCGTTTTACAGAAAGCTAAAGAGCTGGCAAGTAAGGCAGTAGATGAGGACAAAGCCAAAAACTACGAGGAGGCGCTGCGCTTGTACTTCCTTCACCCTCCCGCACCCTCCAGCGTCTAAAGGCGGGTTTTTCAACCTTTCCTAAACCAGGGACCCCCCAAAGGGTGTGTAATCCCGTCATTATTTTAAGAAACCTATCTGCGCACCGTCTACAACACACCAACGGACCTCTCATCTATGCTGAGTGTGTAAAACAGCCTTTATTACCCTTTAACCTGCTTACATTACTAAATAACAAATTATGTCAGTTTGCTTGGTCATTTAAGAGCGGTAAAACTAGAGCCAAACATTTGATACTAATGATAATTGACTGGCTCTGTGCACCCCAGTTTGGTTCCACGTGCTGTCTGGGATAGGGTCCAGGCGCCCTGACCAGAATATGTACTTAGGAGATGAATGATTTTTCTGTTTTCTCAGATGAGACAGCTAGGGAGAAGGCCAAGCAGAGCATGACGGCCAAGTGTCAGGAGTACCTGGACAGGGTGGAGCAGCTGAAGACGTTCCTGAAGAAGACGGAGGGCGTTTCAAACGCAGGCAAACAAGCAAGTAGCAGTCAGGCAGATGACAAAGGGTACGAATAAGTTTCCCTGTCACACACTTTTAGTGAGCAGCCAAGTATTATAAAACACAAGATTGCCTTATTCAGTAGACACTTTTGAACAAAACAGTGTACAAGTGAGTTAAGTTTTGAGTCAGAGAGCATGCAGTAGCAGTTAGGTTTGAAGTAGCAGTTACAGTAGGTTTGAAGGCCTTGCTTAAGAACCCAGTTGTGATACAATAACTCAGCTTGGGGATACGAACCCATGACCCTCTGGACATGGGCACAGATCCAGTTACCTGAAGGTGGGATCGTGTTCTCCACATGTTCTCGCATCTTGACGCGCTCTGCTTATTTTCCCATTAAAATTCTGCCAACCTTCTCCCCTTATGTTCTTCGAAACAAGTGCGATCAGGTTGAAGATTCAGAGAAGAATCTGAAGGCCCAGCTGCAGGGTAACCATACTTCCCCCGTCTGCCATCACCTTTCTGAGGGTGTAGGGGGCTGCACTCACCTTCCCAGTATGATGCAAGCTTTTCACAGGAGCCATCGTCATGGAGAGGCCCAACGTCAAAGTGGAACGATGTCGCTGGTTTGGAAGGAGCCAAAGAGGCACTAAAGGAGGCCGTTATCCTGCCCATTAAGTTTCCACACCTGTTCACAGGTATGGGGGGTCACTCAATACTCTGGAATGTCTAGAAACATGTCTCCAAAAAGTGCTGCATTCTTGTGAGAGTAATACCTGAAAAAAGAGAAGAAAATACCTGCATAAGGTCCTTTGATTAGTGCTTTATAAGAGCGTCATCTATATGACTTTTAACCTCAGTATGAATTAGTCCCTCTTATGCCCCTCACCTTAAAAAAAATCCTAGGCTCCCCTCTGCCCCCTAATAGGTTCTGTACTAAAATAAATCAGACGCTGTTTTGTAGATGCTAGCATCTCCTGATGAGTTGGTTCCCCCTGGGGTGCACATCTGGGCCGGTATGCATAAAACTTCTCAGAGTAAAATTTCACTCTTAAATGCGTCAAAATTCTAAGAGTGACGTGATTCTGCTCCTACTCCCAGACTTAAGAATAAGTGGCATGCATAAACATTCTTAAGTGTTAAGACTTGGTCTCAGCTCCTAAATTATTTGAGAGCTGGAGAGGACTCCTAAGCCAGTTAGGAACTGAATGATGGCAGCTGCACTACACGCACCCAGACAGGGTGAAAGACAGGAGGTACTGCGGATTTACGATGATAACGAGTTGATAAAAAGATACAGGCTTGATCGTGAAGGCATTATTTTTGTTACTGACCTAATTAGGAACCGGATACAGTCTCCTACGTCACCTAAAAATGCACTTAGAGTTTAACTGAAGGTTATAAAGATGCTACGTTTTTGGCAACTGGAAAAATATAATAATTATTATTATTATCATCATCATCTATTATAGCGAGGGTCATAAGAGCAATATAAGTAATTACACAAACCTGTAGCTTGCATGCTTGCTTTATAAACTGTGATTTACTTTCGCGAGGTCGATAAAACATTACACCACCTTTTTTCACATTGCTCTGCTGAACGCCTTGTCCGAGCCTCCTAAGCTTTTTTTTGTCCGTGCTTGTAACAGCTGGGCCAAACTTTCGCCACACTACCTCCTTCCATTTAAGCACCAACTGTGCCAAAAGAACCGTTTTGTTTGTCGTCCAGTTTGGTTTTCTTTTACGATCCAATGTCTTGCTATGAGTTTTGTGTTTGACCCATAATTTATACTACATGTGCATCTATTAGTGGAAATTGATTGGTGATGTGCTAGGTAGATTTACATACAACCAATTAAAGGTATGATCACAAAAAGGTATGTTGTGTAAAGCTCTACATTAACAGTTTAATGTCATTTAATATATTCACCGTGCAGCTCCTCTATTGGTTGAACTCAGTATTTGGGGTGGGATTTTATTTGTAGTCCTCATTTCACGACACTTAAATGGTGGCTCCGTCAGCACTTAGGAATTGGGCTTAGACTTTGCTGAAAGTTACTTTTAGCAGCTTTATACAATGCTCTTAGGTCCTACTTTTCGCTAAGTTTTTTTTTTAACTCAAGTCAAAGTGTACGACCATTCTTAAGACCATTCTTAGGAAGTTTTATGCATACCGGCCCTGGTCTTTTGGCCCTCCTCCAGCTCGCTCTCTCTGTGCCTCTCCCCCAGGCTGGTGAAGAACCTCTTCAGCCTGGCATGGGAGCACAAGCCGTCCATCATCTTCATTGACGAGATCAACTCACTGTGCGGCTCACGCAGTGAGACTGAAAGCGGGGCAGCCTGGCGCATCAAGACTGAGTTTCTGGTCCAGATGCAGGGTGAGGAACCCAGACAGGCCGCGAGCGCAGACTGAGCCTTCGCCGTGTGGCGGGGTTGGATTCATACTGACAGCAATGTGGATTCGTGCCCAGCACACGTTACGATCGGGCAAGGGAAACCCCTAGATCTCAACGGCACCATCTGGAGTCGAGTTGGCAGAATTCTTTTTAACCCAAAGTGCTCTCTGAGGGATGTTTTGGAGTTTAATTAAAACATGTTAAAACGGCAAATAAAGTATGTGTTATGCTTGGTGTGTAAACAGTGGCTTATGGTGGTGGTTATTATCTGATTAACTCAGGTGTTGGGAACAACAATGAGGGAATTCTCATCCTGGGAGCCACGAACATTCCCTGGACGCTGGACTCCGCCATCAGGAGACTGTAATGTCCACCAGTATCTCGAAATGATCTGGAGATATTCGCCTCAATGAATTCTGGGACTTGTTCCTCCAGTCATCAGGTTACTCAACTTTGCATTGGTCGAGCAGCAGGAGATAACTAGGAATGGCACTGTGATGAAACGCATGCATACATGACACTTGACTATGTGGTTCAACGTGTGATCAATCTGGTCTTTTGGGATGACCCCTGACCAGGACATGAGTAAAGAACAGCCTCAAATGGACGAGGTGATGTGTTTTTAAGATGGCCCTTCTGTTTATCGGGGCTTTTAGGGAAATGTCATGATGCAGTGCTTTGCAAATGCCTTCACAGTTGAGCTGAGTTGGAGTGTGTCCTGTAGAGCAAACTTGGGGTCTTTCAGCTTTCCTTTTACCTTCAGCTCTTACCTGCTTAGTGAACTTCTGATTAGTGCAGGATTTATGAGCACCTCTTGATATGGTTTTTATAGGTGAGGGTCCCTCACCCTGGTTTTAGATCCAAAGTAGATCCTGCTCCAGAAAATACCTGGCAAACCTCCCCTACACCTCTGAGGCCTAGCCATGTGCCGCAGGTTCGAGAAGCGCATATACATCCCGCTGCCAGAGGAGCACGCCCGCTCCTCCCTGTTTAAGCTGCACCTGGGCTCCAACCTCAACAGCCTGACGGAGGCCGATTTCTTTGCCCTGGGCCGGCAGACAGAGGGCTACTCCAGGGCAGACATCAGTATTGTGGTGAGGGATGCACTCATGCAGCCAGTACGGAAGGTGCAGTCCGCCACGCACTTCAAGAAGGTGTGTGCCCAGAGTATGTTTCACGCTGTGAGATATGCATGCTTTTCACAACGCACTTATCCTGTAACATTTAAAAAAATTAACTACTAACTAACTAATTAGCACCCGTAGCTCTACGTAGAGCATTGTGCTAGTTATGCAACGGTGGCAGGCCTACATCGCAGGAAGGACACATGGAGGCTGAGTCCAAATTCAGGGGCTGCATCCTTCGAAGAACATGGTCTATGTAGCCTTTGTAGGATGTGTCCTTCGAAGGACGTGGTCTATGTAGCCTTTGTAGGATGTGTCCTTCGAAGGACGTGGTCTATGTAGCCTTTGTAGGATGTGTCCTTCGAAGGACGTGGTCTATGTAGCCTTTGTAGGATGTGTCCTTCGAAGGACGTGGTCTATGTAGCCTTTGTAGGATGTGTCCTTCGAAGGACGTGGTCTATGTAGCCTTTATAGGAAATATCCTTCGATGGTCCACACAATGAATTGTGGGATATGTTGTGCTGTCTAGAAATGCGTCATCCTTTGCAAAATGCGTAGTTACGAAGGATCCACCGGATGGATGTATTCGGTTTCTGAGAGGAACCTTAGAAAGATGCAGCCCCTGAATTCAGACATAGCTAAATTGTAACCCTTCCGCTCTGTCACTTTGGATAAAAGCAACAGTTAAATGCAATTAATCTTCAGATAACTTCTAAAGGTGGCCACATACTTCAAACTAAATCAGCATCATTTTAGCTATATGATGTGGTATGAGCTGTGATCACTGTGTAGGATACCTGAGGCGAACTTTCTCATTTGTTATGATCCCACCCGCTGTCCACGATTGGCTGACAAAGTGTGACATCACAGGGTTGGTCAGCAGGACTAATTATGTAGTTACTGGCATGCTATGCATTGCACCATTTGCAAATACTGTAAATTAATGTGTATTTATTTTGATAGTAAATGTCAACTGCAATATGTTTGCTATGGAATGCATGTATGTCATTAGCATTTAAGCGTGACACTATTTTAAATGGTTCCTCAGTTAGTATTAAACCAATAGTGGCTGTTAATAAAGAGAGCGACATTGATTTTAAAAGAGCTGTCATCTCCTTTATTGAAGTGACCCACACACTTGCCACAGTATGTTTATTTAAGTCTGGGTCCGCTGCATTGAATATATTCTGTGCCCTCTAGGATTGTGGCATGATAGAACAAAGTGGCAACATCAAGATGGCAGGTTGTTCTCGCCGAAGTGTTACATTTTGTTCTGTTTGGATGTCATTTTATGTATTTGGCTACCTTTAGGGTTATTGGGCAGCAAGTGGAGAGGAGGTTGAAGTCTCAGGATGGAGCGTGCTTTGAACATTAACCTGAATCCCTGAAGTAAATTATACTGCTGCATCAAATCTGTCTTTTTTTTTTAAATCAAAACACCAGCTGATTGTTAATAAACTGGGATCACAAGGATATTTATGACAACAATGACATGTGTGTGATGTACAGGGACGTGGGGCATCATGGAACAACCCAGACGAAGTGGTGGATGACCTTTTGACTCCCTGTTTGCAGAGTGACCCCAACGCCGTGACAATGACGTGGATGGAGGTCCCTGGAGAGAAGCTGCTGGAGCCAGTGGTCTGCGTGGTGAGTGAATGAAAAACCGCCACATTCGTAGAATTCAAATGACATGTTGTAATGTATACCAACACTAGAGGGTGCCAGATGATGCTTGCTCTACTAACCTAACACCCCAAGAACAACTGCGGTGGTTTGTATTCTTGGGAAACTTGGTGTTTCCTGTTGAGTGACTTATCTCCCCTGTGCAGACGGACATGTTGAGGTCCCTCTCAAACACCAAGCCCACGGTGAATGAGCAGGACCTCGAGAAGCTGAAGAAGTTCACAGAGGATTTTGGCCAGGAGGGCTGACACACGGCAGTGATTTGCCCAAACAGACGGATGCTCTCTTGCTGTCCATCTCTCCACTTCCTGCCTGACCTGCACTCTGTTCCATTTTGGGGTTTCCTAATTGCTCTCGGAAGGGCTTTGGCCCCGTAAAACACTCTGTTGGGAAAATCATTAGGGGATCAGACTGACAGGCAGCAGCATGCATACAGGGATCATTATGGAATGTTCTTTCTGTGGTACACTTGTGAGATCTGAACAGAATGTGTGACTGCAAACTATGGTCTAGTTAAGTATTTTTTCCACTTTGTATTTTTAACGGGCTACGGTGTGTGACTTTAAGGTCTTTTTATATTCATCGTGAAAAAAAAACTCAAGATTAAACACAATATGTCTGGGTCACTTCTTCTTCAAGCCTGATTACAGTATGCCTAAAGCAGGTTTCCTTCCTAAATTCCCTCATGGTGGCGCTCTCCTAGAAGCCAAGGATACAGGATGTAACGTAAACATCTGGACAGCATGTCACAGAATAATATGGACCCAAACACAGAGCAGTTTTTCTTGTACATTGTTAAACCCTCAGCTTATATAATGGCGTCAATTCTGCCCAAGGAGCAGGGGATTGTCTGTGTGTGGTATCCACGTGTGGAGGACACCACCTTCCACCTGAACACTGTACCTGCCTCATCCTGTACGTCTAAATAAAAAAGTTGATCAAACCTGTCTTTGGGTGTGCCACTCTGCTCAGACTGCTGTAATGGCCCCGTATGCCCCCGGTGGCCATTTTGAAGGCATCTCGTGTGCTGCAGGTGTGATTGGTGTACTCAGGTACAGTATGTCTTACTGCAAGGAGAAGGGCCAGCTGCTTTCTCGATTGGCCCGTTAACATCCGACTGAGGGCCCTGCTATTTTATAGCTTTGCCATAATTATTTGTGTAACAGATAAAACTTGCCACTGTCAGAGCTGTATATACGTGTGCGCATGTTGGTTTAGTGTTCTGTAACTAAAAAATTTCGGCAGTTGCCTTTAAGAAAACGACGCACCTTATGTTTTCCTCAATTTGGAACTGCCCGCGGAAGCGGTAGGTTGTGCTTGTAATAGTGTCTCATTTTATAAAATTATTTATTTATTATATTCTATCGACAATTTTGTTATATTAAAGTGTATGTATCTGGACGACTTTAAATATGGACAAAGTTTTGTGAGGTTGAATAACTGTATATCCATTCTATCTGTTCTGTGAACCTCGGCCCGTAGACAAGTAGCCACCAAGTTATATGGTAAAGTGAGTGTTTTTGCATTTCCAGAACTTTGCTGTGATTGCAGTGTTCATCTTTTCACGGGTACATATTTACACTGTAATTGATATTACTATACTTGCGCAGTGTGGAACTGCCCGCGCAAGCGAACAGTGCTGTTAATGCAGTGTTCCTTTTTTTTTTTTACAGAATAAGCCAGTTCGATTAGGAGTCTTTAGTTGCGGTGCATTCAGCTAACACAACGCAAGATCACGCCTGTTACATTTGCACTAAATGCCCTAATGAGCAGGGATATATACGGAGTTGGGGGGGCACAGGAACGTTGGTCCCAGCTGAAAGCTGATAGGTCCCTGTAGTGCCCCTCCCCAGTCATTGGCTGATTCAAAACATACCACTGGGTAATAATAATAATGCTGAGCAATCTATCAATTACAGCCAGAGTTGCCACTCGTCCCATATAATACAGGATTGTCCCGCATAATACTGGATGCAGCAGTTTATTTCTCCAAAGCGGGACAATCCCGTATTAAAAGGGACGGGAGGCAACACTAATTATAACCTTTCTTATGCCCTGCCACCTTAAAAAACACAGGTTGGCGCAGGGGTGTTTCTAGCTATCGAAAGGACCAGGGGCTAAGTCAAGTTTACCTGGGTCTTGGTTTATTTTTTGAAGGAAGATTGATTCGAGTGATCAGACCTAACGATTGGCCCCTGCTTTCATCTCAATCTGTCCCTCCGACGCCCCGTCAGGAAGAGGGCGGCATTGTATCTTCTCCATGCCTCCCGTGATAACTGTGCATTGGTGTGGGAGCCTGGAGCCAAACGGTGAAGTGATGCCGAGCAGGATGCATCTCGCTCCGCCGCCCGCATCCTGCGATGGCGGGCACGCATGTTTGTACTGCTCCATTCTCTCATTTTCCATCGTTACGCTCCTTCCCTTTCCACCATTTACCGGCAGGCGTTTTTGCGTGGGAGTGGCGTCGACCCATCGAGCGTGACTCTGCTCAGAGTGCCTGCAGCACAGCCGTGAACGAGAAATCAAATTGAAAAAGTTCGAGTTTCAAACTGCTGAAGTTGGTTTAACTGCTGCACTTAGGACGTTATAAATCACCGATTCAGGGAAGTTCCATTTTCCGTCATGTAGGGGATTCCCCTTGTCTTTCCCGAGTTTTTCCTAGCCCCGAAGCTTGTCGTCCATAAAGCTGCTCTGTCGCTTATCACAGAAATCGTTTTACACTACACCACAAATCGCGTCTCTGCGATGGGTGTTATGTGCAGCAGACTGCACCATCACATTTGGCTTGGATTCTCTCTAGGTAATCATTTATCAGACAGCCATGGTGGTTGGGGACACAAACTTTACGCCTCCTTTTTAGCTCTTAGGCTAATGGCTGGAAACGTTATTGCGTCGACCATTTAAAATCCAATCTGGCCTCCATCGCAGAACGTGGGAGATCTACTGTTTTGCAAATTGCATTTTCAATATGACAACAAAAACACCGTCTTAGTGCCCCAGTTAGCAAAATGTATTTTTTTTCTGTGCTATGATGAACTGTCTTGAAAAAGATAGTTAAGGAGTCGACATCATTATGTTTAAGACTTTTTTTTATGAAGAACCATAAATCACTATCCTGTAGTCTTTCCAGCCTGCTCGCCCGTCTGCCTGTGACGTCTCTCCTTCCTTCCCTGCTGCTGTACCACTGCTCATCCTGCCATCAGAAGCAGCACCATCACCTGCCTGTCCCCCACTTTGAGACACTAATGTTAAAATTGTGACAGTGTGAATTGGGACTTTGCTATCCTGCTCATTTGACTTCCTCTGCCAGCCCCTGGAGGATGGACTCCCCCTTTGAGTCTGGTTCCTCTCAAGGTTTCTTCTTTCTAGGGAGTTTTTCTTTGCCACTGTCACCGCTGGCTTGCTCACTGGGGGCTTTGGGCAGGGAAGCTGTAAAGCGCTTTGAGACAATGTAATGTTGTGAAAATCCACTATACAAATAAAATATTGAATTGAATAGTGTGGAACAAAAGTGGAGAAACTGTCTTGCGTCTGCCAATCAAGAAAAGCTTATTATTCTATTAATCTCTTTTGTTCCTAGATATGTACAAACACTCTGTTGACCTTGGGATGTGAACCTATACCCTTCTGATCACAGTCACAACATCCTAACCCACTGAACAACAGGTACGGAGTCCCCAATATGTACACAGTGGTCTCCATTGTTTGGAAACCTTGACTTTCAGATTCATACATTTATGCAGATGGGTGTTTGTGATCGATGACACTGGCATGTAGACTTTTATAATGTAACTAGAAGCAACAGTTGCCTGGTGCTGAGCTATGTCCGCATGGCAAATAAAGTATATCTTAATATTACATGCACTGTCTAGGCCAAATTACAGCCTGCAGCACAAATTATTTCAACATTAAAAGTTCATAATGTAATTCAGTATAAAACTATACTGTAGAGGGCAGTAAAAGCCTTGTTCACTCATTTTCTAAATACAGTGGTACCTCGGTTCTCGAACTCACTAGAACTCGAATTTCTGGAAAGTCGAACAAACCAGTTTGACCTAGAACTCGATCTGAATATCAGAAGTCGAACCGTGAACGCTGACCTAATATAAATTGTACGCGCCAGGAAATTAGTCATACTACAATGCAATTCTTACTTGAATGCCTTCTTCACAGGCTGGACGATTAACCAAATAAAGCAGCGCAACATTACAGTAACTAACAATAAATAAACCACTAACTTACGTGTACTATTAGAGCATTTATGTCATTTATTGAAACTTTATTTTACTAGGTAAATTAACTGAAAACCAGTTCTCACTGCTTTATGTGATATTCGGGAGAAATAGCACATTACGCATCGGAACTGCCTGGGATACAAACGTCATGCGTGTAACTAAACTCTTTAGCCAATAAGGGCAAAGGTATGTCGTCACGGGGGCGGTTCCAGTTTGTGCAGCCAGGTGAGAGGTCACAATGCATCTAACCGTAATGCATTGCGTCAGGATCAGAATGCGTTGCTTTATGCCAGCGCTGTAAGCAAGTCGAACGCACCCAATGACCGGACTGGGGAAACAAACTGAAACGCGGACTTAATACAGAGGACTAACGACAACAACCAGAAACAGCTGATCACATGGGGATCCCACACGAGGTTAACGAGGGGGCGTGGCACACAGAAGGAGCGGACGACTGGGGCAGGACAGGGGTAATGTTGGGATAAGATCTTTATCGTTTTGGAAGCCATTAAGAAAAAAATGCTCTTCTTGTTTTATGCTGTTCATTTTGTGCTTAAATGCTAAAAAAGAAAAAAAAAACATATTTAGGTGTAATTTTGAACCAATTAATTGATTTTGCATTATTTCTTATGGGGAAAATTCGATCAGAACTCGAACTTTTTAGGATTCGATCCGGAGTCCGGAACGAATTAAGTTCGAGAACCGAGGTACCACTGTATTGGGATACCCTATAGAATTCCAACTTTTACCACTCATTTGTCAAAGTGAAATAAAGGATATATTTATCCATTCGTTATATACTTATATACATACTGAACAAATTCACCAAAATTAACTTTATTTCTGCTTTTGGCATTCTTTCAGCAGATTTAAAATACTTTATTTAAATACAATATTATTTGCATATTGTCTGTACAATGAATTACCCGCCAATACATTATCAGTAAATTTCATCCTGTTTCCATTTCATTAAAACGTCCCCTTAGTTTCTTAGCTTGTCTTTAAGCGGTTATTTGTCTGAAAGACATAAGTAAATAATTTCATCAACCATCCCCCACCCCCCCCCCCACGAAAATTCCCACAAGCAACAAAAGCTTTTATGCTACACGTAGCTTCTTTGTGTGTCATCGGCCGCTCCAGCAAGATGTTTAAGAGATTAAGATAAATCCTTCCACCCGCTCTCAGCACTCCACGATTATGATTATACATGCAAAAACGCATAGCAAACATACAAGCAGTAGACGTAGCATAATACAGATCTAACAGATATTATGGAATATATCAGGATTGTTTTTGAAAATATAAAAGGATTTTTTTCTTTTAAAAATGTTATCTAGAGCGCAGTTAACTTTCTGTGTATCTGAAACGGCAATACACCGACTTTACACTTGAGTTCAGATAAATAATGGCTCCAATATAAATTACCTGTTTTATTTATACAGATATTGACAGACCTGTGATTCCCAAAGGTTACAGCCACTTAAAATTATAGAGGGGTGGCGTCATTTATTAATGTAAATTATTGTAATTGTCTTTACAAGGTGACAAAAGATGACGTCATGTAACAGCGATAAAGGAAACCTGAAGTAGACACTTTGCCGCTTATTAATCATTACAGCCAGCAGGATAATCCTTCAAAGCACCTTGTGTAATTAATCATTTAATATTCTCCAGATAATACCATAATCAGGTTGTGCTGAGTAAGGAAAACACTTCTAGCTTTTAAAATATTAAGTATTAGTTTCTGTAGTGCCTGTATAAGTAATTGCATGATTAAAGGGCAATTTGATTCTATTTCTCTGCACGGTAAGAATAATTAATGAATAAATTCCATCCAGAAAGTCCAGTGATTGATAATCTGTTCACGTTTGTGAATAATTTCTTTTAAAATGTAACATAAAAAATTGAACACATACTTTTTAGTAAAATTATTTCATAAATGTTTTGCCATCAGCAATGAACTCCTAACAAGTAAGGTATAAATCTAAAAGAAATACACTTCACGGAGCCGCTTGTACTGTGATGTGAACACGCTTTGTCTCACAGGATCTCTGGTGTGACGGTATTCCCAAGAGTTCTGCCCGCAGTTTACCACAGCATGCCGCTCATTCATGACACGGCTGTCATTATCTCGGCCCCCGCACATCCCCTATTAACGTCGCCCGACAGCCTTTCTGTCGGTATCCCATTAAAATAACCGACAAAGGGGTGGGGTGACTTGCTCCCCTCCATTGTTATGAGATCGACTCGGGGAGTGGCCTTGTGCGCACCCCCCCCAATCATCCCTGCATGCTCAGAAGAAAAAGCCCCCTTATTCAGATTACAGCGGCCAAGCATACTGTTATCCGCTCTTCGACTCAACGCGATTTGAGGCGAAGCACATCCCAGATCCCGCTTGTGCCTGGGTTAGATTTCATGGGGCTATCTCTACCTGCCTGGACTTGAGACCCTGATCTCAGGTTCTGGCCATGGGGAAAAAAAGTATTTTTAAAGCAAGAAATCCTCCATTCTGTATGGTGGATGAAGTAGGTAAGCCTTACAAGCAGGCTGTTGAGGATACAGCATACAAGGGTGTTGTGAGATTTAGAAATTCCGTTTCTGATTAGGAATTCAGAGAGGGAGGCTTTGATACTCAAAAAGCAGCGTGCAGAGACCCATCGTAAATGAGCTAACAGAAGTAGGTAAAAAAAAATCACATGGTATTAAGAAAACGGGAAAAATCCAGCTACCGCATGAACCCCTCGCACTGGATCTCCGTGCAGTAAAAGCACGGACGGCCCGGGCTCCGAGACTGCGGTTCAATGCGGTCCCTGTCCGCATATCCCCATCGATACTCGGGAAACTTGCTCAGCTGCACGCCATCATAAAAAACGTGGCTGCTCCACGTACTATTCTCGGCTACAATCTCATGCAAAACGCGCCGATCACCTAGGCTACACCAAGCACACGAACGTTTGAAACTCGCATATTTTGTATTTAATTTTTTTTTTTTTTGAAGAATCATTCAACGCAGCGGTTAAATGCTACTTTATCAGTAAATAATATTCCGCTGTAATAAAGTGGCGAACGGGAGGCGATCCCCATCTCCGCTGCGGGAAACGCGGCGAATGGTCCGTCTGAGCGACAGGTCCTCCAGCACAGAGACGGAAAAAAATGAATGGCGTGACGCAGAGGAAATACCTCACAACACAGACCCGTAACAGAAGCCCGGAGCCCGGGCAAGGACTTCCAGACGATCGTCGGTGCGCTTCTCTCTCTCCCTCCTTCACTCTCACCCTCCCTCTCGCCGAGGTCGTGAGTCTAATGACTGTATGGTGACTTGGGACTTGGGATTTTCTCACAGCCTTAAACGGGTTTTCAGATTGGACTTTCCTTGCATTTATTTTTTTTCTCCTCATGTGGATGGGATATAAGTGCATGTCGACAGCTTGCCTGCTAGCTAATGCGCTCTCTTCCGTTTTTCTCGCACACGGCAAATGTCAGAGGAGTAATTTAACCCAGAAAGGGAAGCAACTGTTTCGGGCAAAAATACACATTACAGAATCTCGACCGGTGTGTCCAAGCGGGCACTATACTTTCCAAAGGGCTTGACAATAAGGAGGATACATTCCAAACGATACCGGGAAACTACTTTTCCAAGGATTTTTCTGGTTGCTGGAAGGGGCGTATCATTAACCGACGTCGGGCATTCCTTGCGGATTTCGCTTTTACTGCGCTGGATTAAATTTGCTCCATACAGTAAGTTATTTAGCTGCTGAAAGTTACCGCGATCTGGCGGGGACGCGTATACGCGCACACCCCCCATCCTCACCGCCCTCGGTATTTCACCATGTTTGCATATTTATTACATTTGCGGCGGAGATACATTTTAGCGCCTTACTTGTATTTAAACATCTGAATGCGTATTCTTGAGGAACAGGAAGAATACCGCACACCTCCAAATGTCTGAAGAATTACAAAACCAATACCTTACAAAGAATATCCTCCGGTGATCCCAACAGCGGATTATAAAAAGTAATTGATCGAAATTAATAGGGGAAATGAATTCTCTGTGATAAATTAAAAAGGAAAAATTGGTTTTGTCGGACCAGTTTGAAGCCGTGATGGCAAACGACGTCCCATACGACAGCCGAAATATTGTAGAGATCTATATATACCATAAACTGCTGAAAACAGGCTATGTGTGGGAATTCCAGGCGGCCGGAGACACCGATTCTCCCAATAATGGATCGGTGGACTCCCCTCCCGGCTCTCAAGTTTTGGCACGCCGGTCCCAAGCAGCTGCCGCCGGCGGAGAGGACGCGTCGCCTGTCCGCAGCCGGACGCCCAGATTTGATCCACACGCCCGGCTGCACAGGGTCCTGCGCGAAGCGGGGGACGAGATCGAGAGGATGTTCCAGCGGGACTTCTCAGAAATGCACGAAGAGCTGCACATCACGCCCAGCACGGCGCAGCGCCGCTTCACGGCCGTCATCGAGGAGCTGTTCAGCGATGGCGTGAACTGGGGCCGTATTGTGGCGTTTCTCGAGTTCGGCGGCACCATGTGCGTGGAGAGTGTCAACCGAGAGATGACGTCCCAGGTGGATAACATTGCACACTGGATGACGGAGTACCTGAACGGACCACTGCATAACTGGATCCAGGAAAATGGTGGCTGGGTATGTCTAATTAAATTAAACTATAAGGTTAACTTTTCTTAACCCCCCCCCCAAAAAGAACCCAAATTCCTGCTGTGTCCGAGTGTGAGTCGCTGCGCCGTGTATATCCCAAACAAGGCCACTGTAATCAAAAACATATTTGAAATACCCGCCTTATTGTTTCTCGAGGTCTACTGAGGGTGTATATTATCCACCTACCACACAATATAATTATGCATCACGTAAGCCTATACATTCTTTGATTTTGCGCCAAATCAAGAGTAAATTGTGAAAATATGTGCGCTTATCGTACAGTTTCCCATGCAGCCCTCATAAACTGCAATAGATGTACTAGTATCGTGAATACCGAATTTGTCTCTTGATTTAAATGTCACCGTTTGAATGGGAGTGACACAGTGTAGCTTGGGGAAATACCGGACACCGTTCCGATTCCTTATCTAGGCTGTTTCTCTTGTTGTGGGTTTGAAGTCCGCCCTATAATTGCGTTACGCTGAGCGTAAGTCTCCGTGGCGTCCCCGACAGGCTGGGGATTTTTTCGGGGTTCCTCCGGGTTTATAGCTTTCACTACCGCTAAGGAGCAGTTTGATCAAAGCACGCGATCGAGTAAATGCGTGACAGAGATCCGTTATGCCACCGACGAACCGGATAAACCTAATCGGACATTGTTGATGGAGAGAGTTATATCTTAAAAAAAGATAGAAACTTCTGGCCAAAGGCTTGCAGGATTGAAGCCCCAGAACCCCTGTCTGGTGTATAAATTTGTCAGATGTGAAGTAAAGCTCGAACGCTGGTCCGTTAGGGTCCATCCTGGGCGGTTGTGATCTGGGTGTTATAGCAGCAGGCGAGCCCTGCAATCTTGTGTTCAATATGTGACACTGAAATGTTGACGTGACACCAGTCCGAATGAGTGACAGCTGGCGACAGCTTTGCGGAGACCCCTCTCACTCCTGGCATCATGTAAAATGAACCCCAGGAAGGGCGTTGGGAAGGGGGGCTCGCCTAGCGTGTCGTTTATCCCCAAGGGTCATCGACGTCCTTGTGAACAGCTCACGTTCGTTTTTTTCCTCCTTCATCCCTTAGGGTGATGAGCTGCATTGCAATTGGGTCATAATCAGCACAGAGTTGGTTTAAGGGGATTTTAATATGCATTTGCATTAATTATTATTCCCTGGTTCTTTGTCTGGGGGTGAGGAGCAATCAGCTGCTAATTTATGGCTCATTTCATTTAAGGTATGTTTTAGCTGTCATACAAGCAGGCTGAGTCGTCTTTGGAAGGCAGGATGCTAAGGTTGCTGATGCGAATGGTTCAGTCAGAGCGGTGTCTTTGATTGGCTGCCTGTTTCGAAAGGAGCCCGTATCACTGTGATAACTCGCACGGCTGGTATCTGGCTTTTCACGGCAATGCACATTTGTGCTCCTGATTTCACTTTGTAGGGCGTTCCGTCTCTGATCCCATTAGGCAATTCAGGCTGTCAGAGTCGGTGCATCAGTGAGACAGCGGGAGATCAGCTCTAAGCATCTTTTTTTGGAAGTTGCAGGTGTTTTTCTCTTCTAATCTGATTGGCGGCTTGGGATGAAGGAATGGGAGTCTGTTTCAGCATGCGTCTGGCAAAGCTGACGTTCTGCTCTGGTTTTTCTGCAAGGATACCAGACTCCATGCTGCGTTAAGAAATGGCAGTAAGCCTTTCCCTGTAATTCAGTGTCTGGAAATTTTTCGTTTTGTCTAAGGTGAGGTAATCTTCTTAGCGGCACATATGCATGTAAACGAAGTTAATCCTCTGTAACGGAGTTAGGCAGAATAGGCGTGCGATGGTAACAGTTTGAAAATACCCCGTGAAATGTTTCTGAGATCATGATTCGAGATGTCAAAGATGGGTTTTATCCCATGCTTATTTCAGAGCAATCTGAACGATCGTTGATTTTTCAAGGTCAGGTAGAAGACCTCATATGTTGGGCGTGAAGCTGAGTAGCGGGTTCGAGCGAAAGACGTAAAAACAGCACGCATGAGTGAAACATGTTTGGGTGGATTCCGTCTGGGGCAAAAACGTTCCACCTCACCAGTAATTCATAGTTGTTTCCACCTCACATTTACTGATGTTTGTTAAACCTTGTCTGGAAGCTTTAACATCTAATTATCTCTGTGCAGAAGGCATGACCAGCACCATAATGAGACACCTACAATTATTTTGACCCACTTACCCATTGTCTTATTCCTATATTGGTATGATTTATTTTTCATTTTTTAATCCAATACTGCTCCTTACATTTTTGTTAAGGGTACAGCTCCTCAAAGCATCACCAGAGATTGACTGCAGTCATTCCAAAAACCAAAAAGGTCTTGAAAATGACAGTATGGTATTCATTCAGTTCTCCACCACCGGTGATGGCTTTCGGTGGCTGCCCTGTCTGGATTGTGGTGTTCGGATGTAACACATGTAGCCCAGGTATTCCCAGGAGTCATGTGACCAGGAGAAGGTCTTAAGCACTGAAAGAGGATCACATGATTTTGCCAGAGAATAGGATTTGGGTTCAGAAGCACAAGGAGGGCTATTAATGCCTAAGGATGTCATTTAGTGGGGAGACACCACTTGTCAGAAAAATGGGCACGAATTTCTACCTCTGCTTTTCACTGGGGCTGTACCCTCAGGGGTCAGGCAATTGTACCCTATAGCTGTAGGTAATTCTACCTTTTAAGGTACAGAAATGAACTCTGAGGAACATTCCCAAGGTAAAAACAACATTAATGTACCCCCAATAGTACAAAAATGTTCATCAGAGTCCATTTCTGTACCACAGTTATCTACAGCTAAGGGTACAATTGGCATATCCTTGAGGGTACAGCCCCCATGACAAGGTACAAATTGGTACTCTTCTGACAGTGGAGCATCAATCCAAACATATACCCTTGTCATAATTAGCACAGCCACGCCCCCTCTCCCTCTAAACCGTGGTCTTGATGGAATCTTCTGGACTAGCATTTCATCCACCCCCGGGTGGGTAAACACACATGTTATTCTTTAACTGAGCTGGCTAAGAGTTGCCAGCCCCCCGCGTGAGGACACCGTTCACGGCATGGCCTCGTGTCTTGGAAACCGAGAGCTGTAGTTTCGGTGCACAGTGTGGGTCGAGAGCAGGCGGGTGACGCGTTTGAGATCCTACCCGCTTTCACTCACCCACGAGTGACTCGTCGCCGGTTAACCCTGAGATGCGTGAAGTCTATTTAACAGAGGAGTAGAGAGCGACACAGAACACTGGCACTGCAGAAGAAATGCCTGGGACTTCAAACGAGAGCTCAAATGCACAGCTGCTCTTTTCTACCGCTCCTTACCTCACGTGCATCCTGAACACGGAGGCTTTTCTTTTCCCACTGGTAAAACCAACGACAGATCTGATACGCGGAAGATGTCTCGGAGGACCTTCCCGGGCTGGCGTGTAGAGGCAGAGCCACGAGTGGCCGCTTTGTTGCCGTGCACGGGCTCCTGCGCACGTGCTCAGTCGCAGTTTTGCATTCCCATGTCTCTGATAGGCCTTTGGTTATGTTATGCAAATTCAGTGGGCGTGGTCATATATGTCTACAGTAGGATAGGCTCTGACTGCTGCAGATTAACTGATCTCTCTTTAGTGAATGTCTTTTTTAAAGAGATATTCGTGTTTCTGTTAGTGTTAATTACTTCAGAGCTTAATGGCGCTTAGTGAACTATGTTGAAAAAAATCTATTTATTATTACAATAATAAGGTATGTAGAAAAATGAATGATAGACCTATATTCTGTAATCCAGTACTCTCGTTTTGGGTTCCTTGTTGTCAGTGAAACAGGTAGCTTTTTACGGTCCCTGTTCCCATAATCCGGGGGTTTCCCAGGTCATCTGTCTCATTCCTGGTCTTGGCAGTGATCACAGCTTACTTGCAGTTTCGCTTGTGTCAGGAGTCTGGGCCCCATCGCCGCTCCATTGTGGCTCAAAGGCACTGTGGCTGAGTGTAGGATGAATCTGGCGCTGGGAAGCGGATAATCTTCACGCCTCTGTTTCAGAAAAGGATGCCGAATGTGTGTTTTATACCTGCGTGTGGGCTGGAGGGGTGTGTGCGTGTGTTTGTTTGGAGGGAGGGAGCAGCATTTAATGGAGACAGCGCACACACTCATCTTCCCATTTCTGTGCCTCCCACCCGAATTTGTGTCTATGACATGAGCTAAGACTCAACAGTGCAGTGAGAGCATGGGGGAGAGAGACAGGGAGGGGGAGAGAGAGACAGGGAGGGGGAGAGAGAGACAGGGAGGGGGTGAGAGAGACAGAGGGAGAGATGCACACAGGGAAAGGGATAAGGTGAGAGAGATGGAGGGAGAGAGGAACAGGGAGAGGATGAGAGAGGCGGAGGGAAAGACAGGGAGAGGGTTAGGCATACGGAGAGAACGAAAGAGTATGAGAGAAGGAGGGAGAGAGACGGAGAGAATGAGAGACAGCGAGAGAGGCAGGGAGAGGGTGAGAGATGGAGTGAGAGATACACACAGGGAAAGGGAGAAGGTGAGAGAGATGGAGGGAGAGAGGAACAGGGAGAGGATGATAGAGGCGGAGGGAAAGACAGGGAGAGGGTGAGGGAGACAGCTTTCTTTTCCTGAGACCGATGCCTTCAAACAGACCCATGTTAAGCATGTTATTTGTCAGCTCAGGCTGATGCAGAGGGAGGGGGGGGGGCAGAATGTTTGCTGGGCCCTTCATAGAGGAGCAGGTGGCTCCAGATCGGGCTAGAGGGGGGACAGAGGCACTCAGCATGTGGAAAACTTACTGGAAGGCTATGAGTTTGAAGTCCTGGGAAGCTAAACTGAATTAGTGCATGCAAAGTTTGGCAATGAACATTTGTCCATGAAAACTGCAGTATAATTGTGGTTATTGGCAGTAGTATAATTCTGTGTGATTACACATAAAAATCTACATGTGACATGAACACGAACACAGGTGACCTGACACATGGCTTTGGGGGAGTGTGACTGAGTGCATGGGAGATGGGTGGGATTACAGTGGGGGCTGTATAGAAAATAACAAGGGCTTTGGGGTGGGAGACTGTGGCATTTAATTTTTTCTATTCGTAACGTGTTTGCTGGACGAGGGTCTGCAATTAAGCCTCTTGCCATTGACGATAGATTCCCCCGACGTTCTCTGGTGACTAAATACTCCCAGAGCCTTTTGTAATATATATATAATTTTTTTATGTGCGTGGAGTCTTGTTTGTCTAAGAGGCAGTGGGTGGACTGGAACCACTGTCCCCAGTATGGAAAACCAGAACTATATGCATACAGTCATGGGGGTGGTGCAGGACTCCCTCCCACACACATACACGTGATGGAGCATGTGGCCCGTATGCTGGGGGTGTGCGATGGGTGAGTGGGTGTGATCCCCCCCAGAGGAGACGTAGGTTTCAAGCGGACCCTGTTTCCTTTTGGCTGAAAGTGCCCTTTTGTTTGACAGTGCGTGTTTGTTTGTTTTTGTGCATGTGGGGAGTGGAGGGGCGGTTATGGGGGCTGGGGGTGCACACCTGGAAAATGGGTGGGGGGGTTGATGCAGGGGGACGGGGGTGGAGGCCACCCATGCCGTATTGACGTGTGACCACACTGCTGAGCGAGCCGCATGGCAGAGTCCAAACCCCCTCCCCCCCTTTCGGGGGCCCTCAGCGGCGGGAGATGATAAATCACCTCCTTTGCACGCCGCCTGGCACAGCCAATCAGAGAGTGGCGGTGAAGGGCTGCCACCTTTTGTTTTCAGAAAGAAATTTTTACTCATCAAAACATGAAAGTGATCTGTTTTTCTCTGGTGAAAATCCCTTCGGTGCTGCAGCACAGTGTGTCTTCCCCACACTTCTGCGTGTAATTCCCCCATCTTGGGGTGTTTTTTCTCTCTGGTTATCTTGTCCGGGGACATTAAATGTAAACACCAGGCCGTCCTCCTCCCTTATTTAATCGAGTCATGCATCCACACCTGTGGTTGAATCTGCTTAAGGATAAGATGATCGAATCACTGTAGCGCACTGTTTTTGACATTGTAGTTATTAGATTTGGGGTGGCGTGTTTGTCCCTGATGGAAGATCACAGATAACGTGGCACCCGAAGCTGAGGCCTGGCTTGATTCATAGGTGAGTCGCTCGTGTAATTCGAACCCGCCGCCTCTGTATGGTCAGGATCCACCATTATGTGCGGCGTGCTGTGCTGTGTAATTTGACACCGGGGGGAGGGGGGGTGAAGTTTGGGAGGGGAGGCTTTTTTACAGCAACCAAGTGTGGGCAAACACCACCCGCCCACCCCAACTCCACCCCCACCCACCCACGCACGCACACAGAGCACCTGTTTGTAATCAGAACACACCACAGTCGAGGAGGTGTTGGCTTTACGCTGTGCCGAATAGGCAGATTAATACAAAGTACTTGGGGTCAGGGGTCAGAGGTCCACATTAGTACCTAGCCTGTAGTACCTAGCCTATAGTATCTAGGCTGTAGTACCTAGCCTATAGTACCCAGGCTGTAGTACCTAGCCTATAATACCCAGGCTGTAGTACCTAGCCTATAGTACCCAGGCTGTAGTACCTAGCCTATAATACCCAGGCTGTAGTACCTAGCCTATAGTACCCAGGCTGTACAAGTCTCCCTCACTGACAGCTACTTCCTAATGCGGTGTTTTTCCCCCTGGGAGTGGCTGTCGTAAGGGTTGAGTATAAAGGGTTACCTGTTTATCTTTCTTGGTTTAACCAGGTAAAGGGCAGCCTATGGCTATATAGACCCGAGTAAAGCCCTTACATAAACCTGCAAGCTCCCCAGAGGCGGTGACCTGTCTTTTCTCATCATAGACATAGATCCCCCCTTTGGTTACCAGAAAGTTTTTGAATGAGGTTGATTTAGCTGCAATCTGAGTTGTCATCCCTGGAAGATAGCAGCACCTTACAGTAAATTCAAACCCCCCCCCCCCCCAAAAAAAAAACCAGAAACAGACAGGGGAACATGGATGTGATTCACTGGCCTGGGTGAGAAACAGACGCGGATGGAGGCGAGAGACAGATGGGGGGGGGGGGGGGGGTTTGGATGGGTTTCAACAGACAGAACGTCAGCTGCCCTCATGATGCAGCTCCACTCCTCACCAACTCTGTGTTTCTGTGTCGCTTTGTCCCAAGTCTGGCTTCTTAATGGTACCACTTTGGTTCTATTTACACGACCACATCACCTGGACGCCACATCACCGGTGTGACCCACTACCTTCGCTCACAGACACGGATGAGGCTTTTATTTCACATTTGTGTGAGATGGGAGTTGGAAATCCCCATTTTTTCATTTTTAATTAAAGAACACAGCCCCTCATAACATCTGGATACGCAGAAAGATCTCTGTAGCTCAGACTCATAATGCACTTATTTATTACCTGGATTTCAGTGTTTGCGCAGTTAAACTGCCAATATATAGGATTGTAAGATACGGGTCTTATATGCTGGACGTGTGCCCTTTTAAACACACGTAAAAATCCCCCCCTAGCTGGCTGTCCCTCTTCCGCACGTCTTAGCAGAGCAACAAGTTGAGTGAAAACAGTCGCGGCGACTCTGGCGGTCGTATCTCCACAGAGCGTGAGCCCCCCCCCCCCCCCCCCCGGAAGCAGGGCTGGCGGAGAGTTCCAGATGCTCTGGTGAAATCCGAACACGGTCGCCTGTTGGACAAGGGTCTGGAATAAAGCATCCCGCCACAGAGAGTGTTGCTCTGGCCAAGCACGGGGGGGTGGGGACAGCCAAGTTTTCCCCCCTCTCCGGTACCTCTAGGTCAAGTCTGGCTCTGGGGCTTGCCATCTGCTCCACTATTTACACTCGACACTGTGAGGCCTGTAATCTCAAAAGCATTTCCTACCAGCAGGCCAGCCAGAGCCCGGGAATGCTCCAAACATGAATGCCCCTCTTTCATGCTCCCACAACAACACGTTGGGGCCAACGGCTCAGGACGCGAGCGACCAGCGGCGTTCCAAAGCCACCCCCATCAGCCAGGATCCATTATTCAGAAACCCACCCGACATTACGACTCCTTGTGCCTGTCCCAAGTGACTGACAGAGGTGTGAGAAAAGCCAATCTTAATCCATCAGCGAATTTGGATAATGTCTCCATATAATGTGAGAATGCTTTTGCTCTCGTGCTTTCTCATGAATTCAGAATGATACTTCCCTTTCTTTTTTGGTGTCTAAACTAAAAATAAAATCTTGCAAGTTTCTTTCTGCACTGATGCCAGACATTTTACGATTAAAGTTAAAAAAATAAAGTTTTTTTTCCGTTCATCAGCCGTTTTACTTCTGCGATGAATTATAGAAACTTCTGGAGGAAAGCAGAGCATGCTTGGATTCCTAAATAGTGTCAGAGATTAGCAAGATACTGCAGAACATTCTAGGTATTTGTAGTAGCCGAAACGACAATTGCGTCTCGAAAGGTCATCATATTGCTGACGGAAACCAAAAACCTGTGTCTGGATAAACATTTTGAAGGTTGTATTGGGTATGGATGTCGTCTGATATCAGTTAATTTGGTTGAGCATCAACTAGGTAGCACAGGCTATATCATTAAATTAAAAGGGATGTTCCTTCAGATAAATCTTCCATTGTAACAGCAGCAGGTGAACCAGTGAGTTTTGCAGAATGGTAAGCAGACAGAGGGAGAGAGAGAGGGCAGACTTTTGGGAAAAAAAGGATGAGACTGCTTTCAAACTGAATTCAGGAGAGAGCTGTCACAATCCTAGAGGCGGGAGAGTCGCACCGTGTAACCAATGCTCAACACACATACGTCTCTGCGGATTTGGGAAGGCTTGACTCTCACAGAAGTCAGGAAAAACAAAACGAGGGGGGGAAAAAAACAGGGCAGTATAATTACTTTCTGCAGTAGCATTATAAAGAACACGAACCACAAAAATGTTGTGAAACGGGGGTTGCGATTCCTCGGACGAACAGCCCACACCATCCGAGGGCGTTTTTAAAGTCCGTCAGACAGAACAGGCAGCTGCTCGTAAAAGGCAGTTTTTTCCAGTTTGCATGGGATGTGAAATTCCAAAGTAATATTTTTGGGAAGTCTGATTTGGAATCAGCTTGATCCAGTCCGAGTGATCCTTCAAGGATGTTGGGTCACTCACTAAGCAGTTGGCACTGTCGAGGGTGCCCGATGTGATTCACCGCAGTTTACCCTTACAGTTGAGCCTCTTCTTGTTGGAGAGGAACTTGTGAAAGGTTCTGTGGATCTTGGCGGGAGGTGTGAGCAGCAGATTCAACGTGCTGTGCATGTTGTCACATTATGACCTACTAAAGGTGACATCCAATTCCAGAATCATCAGGGTGAAGTAGCAGACCGGCTGTAAATGTTTTAGCTTTGTGGAAATTTCTGGGATTTTTTTTTGCAGTGTTCTGCAATTTGCAGATTGACAACTCCCATTCTGGGTTTGAGTAGATGTTAGAGTAGGTGTTAGTTGTTAGAGTGTCTGGTTTAGAGTGTGGGCGGCTGACTGGAAGCTAACAGGCCAAGGAGATCATCCAGAAGATGACAGTGCAGTGTAAGCTCAAAGCCAGCAAAGACCCCTGGACATCGAGGCGGTGGGGTTGGAGCCGCTCTCCCACAAAGCTGGTGAGGCCGTTGTGACCAGGCGAGGAGCCAATGGCAGGAGCCATCAGAAATTTCCAGCAAAAGAGTGTGATGTAATGTTCTACAAACAAAAAAATGTAAATGAATAATTCATCGGCAGATATGGTCTTAAGCACAAATCAGTCTTCATCCCCCCTGAGTAGGTCAAAGGCAGTGTTCCACCTGAGGACTCCGGGGATAGTGTCTGGTGATAGAGGGCCAGGGGACATGTGAGATGGTTTCTAAAAATAGGAACCCCCTGAGCTTCAATACAGTACAGTATGATATGCCGCAGACTGTGGACAGTAGCACAAAAACGCGCTTTAGGTTTCATGCAGTGGATGGATAATGATGTGAACACAGGCTGGTGGGAAGCCTGGTGAGGAACTTCAAGAAAATCATGCTTCTTTGAAATTCTTCTGGCTTTATTGTCTTCCATCCTAGGCAAATATAATGTTATTTATTTATCTCTAGTCTGGACAGTATGTGGGTGATTTTCCATTAATCATTTCCATTAAAGTAGCACAGGTGTAGGGATGTCACAAACCTCCTTCCCCATCTACCTGGATGGTGGCGTCTTGACGTGACAAATCCTGCACTCTTCCAGGTGTGCGCGGTGGCAGTTCAGCAGTTCTCGTAGCTGGCATTGCTCAGTTGCCATGGCTACATGGCTCCGGGGCTGGAGCCTAATTGTGTGATGGACAGGAGGTTCCTCGCAGCAAATTTGCGTCGACTCGGTGCTTGCCCATTAGCAGGATCTCCGCTCAGCGGAAATGGGGAGAAACTCACTTAAATGCCAAATACTGCATCACCCGCAAAACGTTCTGTCTTCTTCGGCTGACTCCTCATCACAGAAACCTGGGCGTGGCAAATTAAGCTGGCCCATCTCTGGCCTCTGCCGGTGTGGCCTGCAAGGCCACGGGTAACCCGAAACCAGCTTATATTCCTGTCAACATACACCAGCCCCTGTTGTCATTATTTATTTAGGCTGCAGAATCAAGCAGCGCTTGGGAAATTGACCAGAGACTTGCAAGTTGAACTCCCCAAAGGGTGCAGAGGTACTATTCTTGACCAAGGTACATAGCTAAACCTAGAGCTCAGCCCCCTCATTAAGAACCCAGCTCCACTTTGGAATTACACCATGTATGGGAACCTGCTGGCTGGTCAATGTAACCGGGGTTCCACCTCTTATGATTGGCAGGATACCGATGAGGTATACCAGTGTGGCAGGACAAGATCACCCAGAACTTTGCTTTTATGATTTTCATAATGACTCGTGAGATGCCTGCTAGACACCTATGTACAGCAGGCCATTTGACGGCTGTGTGGGTCATGTGGGGTGGATGATTTGATGGTTTGGAGAGACTGTAAGGCAGTGGAGTTTGTCTCTGTGTGGGGAGTATGGAAAAACAACAGAGTGTTTGGGGGAGTATGTAGCTGTCACTAATCTGCAAAGCTCTGGGAGAATGTCTGCACTGTGTGTCCAGAGATATTAGTGGCCTGGACTGGCCAGAACTTGATTGAGACAGAGAATGTGAAAGTCAACATGATGTAGCATGTCTTCCCTGAAGGTACGTTGCTGGGAAATAATATCTTGCTTGAACTTTGTCTCCATCAGAAATTTGTGAAAAGCCCTGTGACTTCTTGAGGAGCCCCCAAGGATCAGGTGCATGAATGGAGAATTGTTACAGACTAAGAACCAAGCCTCGTGGCACATCTATTGAGAGAGCTATCTGTGTACTAAAAGGTTTAGCCTAGGAATTTCTTATTAATGGAACCAAAAAAATGCTGATGGTATCTTGAGTGCACAGGATAAGGAACACTCAACAGCCACAGCCTGCAAAGCCAGACCAAGTTTAGGGGGGATGTACGCCAGCTGTCTAGTAACTACAGCTGAGCCACCCGTCAGCCTGGTGAGATAACCCCTTGATTCCTTTCAAGGATTAGACCAAGGTCATGATCAAGGCCATCAGTAGTCTCCAGATGTGCTCCTCACAACAGCATGTTACTCCAAGAGTTCAGAGCACATAAATGGCCAGTGCAGTTGATTCTGGCACAGGAAGCCTTTGTCTTGGGATGCTGGAATGCCTCCTCTTGCTGAGAGGCATGTGTGGTATTGTGGGGGGGGGGGGGTGCTTCTATTCCTTTTTGCAGCCTGTAGCATAGATAGGTTATTAATTATGACAGTAGTCTTTTGAAAGAGTACTTGACTATGCTAGCTCTTTTGAAAGGGACTCTAACTCCACCATGCTAGTCATTCTTTCAGGCACTTTTCACACTATGGAGTTAAAACAAGTGTGTGAGGAAATGTCGAGGTTAGCTGTCTGAATTGCCTGTGTCTCGTGTGTGCCAGTGCACAGCTCCTTTGGTATCTTGGCAGGGGTGGGAGGAGCCCAATTCATGTTCCCGTAAAAACATCATTGATAAGCATGTTGGCGCATTTTTTTTTGCAAATATGCTTCTGGCAGCACAGATCCTGGTCTTCCCAGCTCCTCTCCCTCCCTTATCTTGCTCCCGCATCGCACTGCTACAGTTTTCTAGGCTCTACGGTCACCTTTGATTATAGGATTTGAAGCTTGGAGGAGACACGATACCTGCATGATGAGGGGAGATGAAAGTCTTGGAGGCCATGGTGTTCCACCTTGCGATGATGTAATGCTCTTTGGAACGGGCTAGTTCATGCCAGGAAGGTGCATGAGGGCTGTCACCCCCAGATGCAGTCCCGATCTGTAGACATCCATTCATTTTCTCCCTCGTTAAAGACACCCTGAACTTTACAACATCATGTTTTGGTGAGATGTGAGAGAGGCCGTGGGGGTAATGCTGATGGGTAACTGCAGAATTCTGCATGGGCCTTGCAAGTGTTTGGCATGCAACACTGTTTGAAATCAATCCATGTTTGGGTGTTCTTTGGCAAACCGAGCTGGGATGCATGGAACGTCTAGACATGGTCCGCTCCCCTAATAAACAGCATGCCAGAATAGCTTGAAGTCAAACTGTGGGGCTACGTAACACTAATAAAATTCAGCTTCTCAGCATTGTGCTGTTGGGCTGAGAATTTGAAGGTAGCCCAAGAAAAAGCCTTCTTGAAGGAAAAGTTCAGAATCATGCCGTGTCCCGTTTCTTGCCTGGTTGCTAAGTAACCTCAATTTGAAGGGGGGAACTTTGAAGAAGGGGAAGATTCAGCATCATGGTTTGGTTAGGTCACAGTTTGGCTAACTTAGTGGTCACTACTTCAAAGTACAACATCCACCAGTTGCAGTAGAAGCAACATCTATATAAGTATACATGTAGGAATATGTATATGTTTTTTTGTCTTGGATTGAAGTAACCAGAAGGGGAGCCCCTTGGATGCCTAACGGCTCAAGTTAACCGAAAGTCTGGTGCACAATGAACTCGGCAGACCGCTTCGAGACTGCCGGCGCCCGCGGCGACGCACCCTGCCAACAGCACAGATGGAGGCCATTCGGCAGTGGCAGGGTGGGGCCGGCTGGGGGGCGGCGGTGCTGTTGATGTGGTTGGAGGGGGTTGGCATTGGGAACGTGTGCGGCATTGGGGGGGCGGGAGGTAGTTCTGAGTTCACAGGGACCACCAAGGTAGGGCCACCAGGCCTTTAGTTGTAGACTAAGTGGGGTTACAACCTGGCTACACATCAGCTCAGAGGGCCTGGGACTCGGGCACAGTTTCTGCAACCTTCGAACGGGCTTGCATCCTGCAGGATGAGGGGGGGCTTTCGTTTCACTGTGCCCCACTTACTGCTCTGGATATCCATTTACAGATCTTCTGAGGAACACTTAGGTTTGCTGGAAGTGGTCAGCCTACGGTTCTGTTTCCTGGTTGGTTTCAGGGGTTGTGGACATGGACTGGAAGCCTGAAGGCTGCTGGTCCACATCCTGAGGAAGGGGCCTGCTGTTAGACCCTTGTGCAAGAAGCCCCAATAGAAACACGTAGTTCAGTAAACTTGTAAGCTGATTTTGACAAAACGGCAAACCGTCCCTTGACTCACAAAGAGGGAAGATTAGCTGTGCCAGGAGAAAAGCCCAGAGGACATATTACCATGTACTTTTGAGCCATTTTGGCATCTCTGTCATGGCATGTGACGTACAGAAGTGCATGAATCAGAAGCGGACCTCACCCGGGTGGGTAGGCACACAGCCCTTTCTCCCGCTGGCATGCTAAATGCCTTCTGTTCACACAATGCTGTTGGCACAAGCCTTGGCTGACCGTCCCCCCCACCCCCATTTTCCAAAGAGGCTCACTGATCTGACGCTCCTCAGAAACCGTTACTGAACAATAGAGCTTCAGGGCATAACACCAGTCATCGTCTTATGGCTGTAAATCTGCTTCTCAAACTCCACCAGCTCAGGCCTCTGGCAGCTAAAATTTTGTCAGTCATATATCAAGTTTGTAGGTCAATTGGAAGCCCCCCCCCCCCAATGTGGCTCAGAATTGTAAATAATGATGCTAACGATATATATACAACATTGTTTGTGTGACAAATGACTTTTAAATGTTTTCCGAAGTTCTCAGGGGAACTCAGGGGAATTAGACGGGTCAGTTTCGAAAGCAAAACTGCGCTTAAAATGTCCTTTGGGTTATTTAAAGACTCAAAACTAGATTTCGAATTAAGAAACAAACTGTTTTGACGCTAATGCAAATAAGAAAGTCGAAAAGTCCCATTTGTAAAAATGGTACCTGTACTTTGTTTATCTTCATGTGTCAAACAGAAGTTGAAAGTCCCTTTGGTATTCCCCCAGTCTTAAAAGATCAAAATAATAATAAAAAACCTCAAGGAGCTCACGTCTTAGCAAAAACGGTTATTAATGAATAATCTATATTTTGTGGTGACAAATTTGCAAAATTAAAGATCAGTTGATAACTTTTAAAATAAAACAGGAAAATAGAAAGTAAATTTACTGTCAGCAAATAATAAATGCATAATTCCCAGAATTCTTCTAGGTCTAATTTAACATCATATCAGTCATCAATATAAAAACTTCGATGTCCCAGTATTCTTAGTTATATGAAGTGTTCAGCAGTGCCAAAGTTAATCTGAAAGAAAATTATTGATGGAATATATATTAACATTTTGAAAATTTAATCAAAGAGGAAATCAATTTTAAATAGCTCTAGTTCAAAGCACTCAAATTGTGGTGAACATACACTCTAAAATCTGGCTTTTTTAGAGAGCAAGAAAAAAAATCCTCATTTTATATTTTTCTTAGTTTGCTAATCAAATTTAAAATGTTCTGACGTGCTGATATGTATTAAATCTCGAGTAGAGGTTTTTCATAACGGCTATGTGTGCCATTCTGGAAAGTACACAAAATTTTTCTGTGAAGTAGCACAGTAATACAAAATAATAAAACTTTATTGAATTGAACTGGAGGAAAGGCTCGTCCTAAAATATAAATGTCATATAAAATGCCAGCTACATTTAAAAGGACAAAAACAGGGTCATATTCCTCTGTGAACACATTAAGTGATATGACACCCAAACAAGACCCTAAGAATTGCAGTCAATTCTATAGTCAATAGTCTATATATAGTCTGTGGTCAATAATGATTGCAGCCAAAGTTGTTTATGTAAAACATTACTGTGAAATATCTTAATTTGGGAATGAGTCAGTGTTTGATATTCTGGGGTGGGGGAGAGATCGCTGCTTTGAGTCATTTTTAGAGGTTCAAATTTGTCTCTGGCAGTATGAATCTGTCCCAGTGATTTTATATCCCAAGCCTTATTTTTGCCAGTTAATCCCATCTTCTTCCTGATTTTGTTCCCAGCAGAAAACTGTCCCCTTTGAGCGGGTCTGTATGTGGTACTTTTTCTTAACACTTAAAGCACCTGATATTGTCACAGTTACCTGAGGAATAGGCTATAATATAAGGAAAGCAAACAGTATTCTTTTTAGATAGTGAATCTTCTTGTTCATGAAGCATGTGCCCATTGCTGGTTAGGAGGCCCCCCTATGGCACAAGACACGGTTGTACTTCCTCAGCTTATCTGGCCATGAAGTCTCAGGCACCTGCGTCAGCTTGGGGCTGTTTTATCAAAGCGGGACTCTTGCTTCAGCCGGCCAATGAGGCTGCAGTTTCAGAGCATGGTCAAGTTAACCAATCACAAGCCAAGCGGCATCTGATCAGGGGCGATGGCACAAGAAAGACATGCTCCTTCTAGATCTTCTTCTTTTGCATGCTTGTTTCTTCCGATTAACTTATTAGTCAATTAGTCAAATTGTGGTGCTGATCTTACCATCATCATCTTCCTGCTGTATTTAGCATCGTATTGTCTCTTAAGCTGTTAAGTCCTTTTGGATGTCAGCTCTGGATGCAAGAAAAAAAATGCAGCTCAGAAATGCGTCATTGCCTTTGAATTCCGCAGAGTGATAGTGCACTCTGGGTGTGACCCCTCAGCCGAACGAGACTGTGGGAAATCCTAATGTGGCAATGATGGAAAGCCAAAAATAGCGAAACTGACCTGTTATAAGGGTGTCCTGCGAGGTCCATGAGCTCGTGCCGAACTTATAACACAGACAATTTGAGTTAAACGCTGCACTGTTTTCAGCCAGTGTTTGGTCCATAGCCCTGATATAATTCACCACCTTGTATGGTGCTTGTTTTATATGCAAAGCTTCACATAAGGAGGAAACAGAACAGACATGATCTGTCAGTATGAAACTGACCCTTTGACTGAAGATGCTGGAGAGCAGCAGAAACCAAAATGGCAGGTCCCAGATCAGGTGGACCGATAGCATGCTCGAGCCTCTCTGTGCAGTGGAGCGACACACGAAGGGGCTTTAAATCATGCAGGCTGCCAGCTGGCCCCTCCTCAGCGCCACACCAGGCAACAAAGGGGGGGGGGGTGTTTCTGCCCACATCAATGCATTCCTGCCGCTTCATGCAGGCCTTGGCAAGATCAGCTGATATCAAGGAGAGATCCTTGACATTTTTTTTCTCTCTTTCCTTTCTCATGCACGGGGAGGGAAGAGGGGGTGGCGCGGGGGGGGGGGGGCGTGGGCGTATCGGAGCTGGCAGGCGATGAGGGGCGGGGTCCCGGCGAGGAGGATCCGGTATCAATGTGTTTTACAGGCACCCGGTTCCACCGGGCATGACTTCATGGCGGAGGAATGTGCCGTCCGGGCCGCCACCCACGCTGCGTAGGCCAGGGAGGCCGGGGGTAGATGGAGAGGGGGCCCCGGTGGGGGGGCTCTTCACAACCCACTTTTCAGGCTTCCTACCTGGAATCCAGGAGGAAGGGGGTGGATTTATGAGATGGAGCGCCGTAATACAGAAGGAATGCAATTCCCCTGCCGAGCTGTGATCCCGGGAATGAGGGGTGACTGGCGAAGCCTGAGGTTAAGCTGAGGGCTGTTTATGTTTCCTCGCCGGGCTGTCATTCCTGCTGTGCTCTGATGCATTAGCATGCATGCTAAGAAGGACATGTTTCCCACTAGCATGCAGTTCTAATCTCCTGCATTTGCTCTTCTGGTCTGCTTACATAATCCACCCCCTGCCTCCCTAGAGGGTGAGAGCCCCCCCCCCCCCGCCCCATGCATCAAAAGGCCAGTCTAAACAGGCAGCCTGTGATGTCACCCGCCACCCAGTGGTGATTCAGTCGGTGCAGCATCACCGATGGAGTAAAAATTCCTGCGACGCTTCACTACTGTGTGATTGGCTTACAGTATTGAAATGAAGACTGTACCCCCCTCCCCCAAATGCCTGCTACACTCTGAAGGGATGTTCCCCTTATTTGCATTAGGCACTGGGAGGAGGGGGGGTTAGTTGCTGTTTTAGGGCTTTAATTGTCATTTTTTTATAAAGAAAGGGGAAGCCACCCATCGAGGCGTGAAGCCACCTCAGCATGGCAGGACAGCGAGCGAGACTGCAATGCCCCTCTGCTGTGGCGTCACCTGGATGCCGTCCGCTGCTGCCGCCCCACGTGGGTCCTGTAGCCGGTTGTAGAAATCAAAAATGACAACATGGAATCGCAGAGTTTAGGCCGTGCCAGGAGCCTGGGGGGGGGGCATTGATCGAGAAGGGCTGGGGAAGGTGACCTTGGCTGCACCTGTCTGTCATGCACGCGTAGAAGAATTCTCCGGATCATGTGCCAGTTCTCACCTGCAGCTTCGTATGGTTTTCCGGGGTGTTTTTTTCCCAACGCCCCCCCCCACCGCCGCGTACAGACTCTTTCGGTTTTGTGGTTTTGGAGATTCCGCTGCTTTAGCAGAAATAACCAGCTGTTTGGTAGAAAACCACGTTGGTTCAGAATAAGGAGTCTTTATCCACGAAAGCAATTCATGTTTACTTTCAGATTTAATTTGGTCATATTGTTTGGCTTCTAACAAACTCCTGGGATGATCTCCATGTCTCTGTGATGACAGATATCATGAAAGGGCTTTGTGCATTTCATTTTATGCCTTTCTTTGAAGACATTTCTGCTCTGCCCTTACTGTGTCAAAGTTGCCAACAGCCTATTCTGTTTGTTTATCAAGCCAGGAGCTCAGGTCCTGTCTTTAAAATATAAGCAATGAGATGTTTCAGATCATTACAAGGTGGCCATCATATGAAGGAAACTACAGCCTTTTTTTGCATTCTTTTTTGGGTTTTGCGGTCTAACATCGTTTATCAGGCACTTAATTAGAATTGCGCTCGCTTTAGCATTACCAGGAAAGGCCTTCCAAGTAAGGGCTGGCCCAGCCAGCCAATCAGAGCGGCTAATGGGTATTGCGGAGCACACCACGTGGTCCGGGCGGGGGGAGCAGAAGCGATTCACAAGTCTTCAGTGCTATTTCGGAAGAAATCGCGCCATGCGTTGGTGTCACTGACTTTAAGAATGACAAAACACGCACACACAGGCTTGCATGCACGCACACACGGAGCAGCAGGCACCTGAAAAGAGAGCGAGAGCGTGTGGAATGGAGTTACCACCATGTCGTTTCAGGCTCCCTGCTCTGTCACAGATACACTAAAGGCATAGGGTGGGTTAGGGTGAGGGAGCAGAGTACGTCTATTTTTGTGCAATCGATTCACAAATGTGCGGTTAAGGAAAAAACAAAAGCACTGACCGACTACTAGCCTCTATTTTCATCCTCTCATAGTGTAACTCTAGTCAGGAGCGGAGAGTGAAGAAATGCACTTTTTATGTTTAAAATATGATTTCAGGCGCCGAATTCTTTCCAAAAGTCTGGGTTCTTCTCGGCGAGCCTTGGCCGAGTTTGTTAAACCCCGGAGTGTTTTTCTCCAAAGGTTCTTTTTCCGCTGCTCTTTTTTTGCCAGTGTCAGTTCTGGTCATCACTTCACGATGGTCACACTTTCTCATCCCAAATCATACAGTCATACCTGAATCAGGGGCGCGATGTGTGATCTCTGTCAGGACGGCTTAGGAGTGACCTCTCTGTCGGGGGTTTGCCCCATTCAGGATTTTCAGCCAGCTTTTCCAACATTACTGTGCTTCTGGAAGCCTCCTGTGGATCTCTGCACTGCTGTTTGTCTGGCTGGATGGTGGACAGTCTGCCGGACCTTTCAGAGTTGCATTGGACATAAAGCAGGATGGTGTGGTCACAGCTTTGAGGCTGGAGTACTGGGATGTATGGTGTAAGGATGGTCTACCACTCTCCCCGGTCATGAACAACACCTGGAATGGCTAGTTGGAATGGGACGGTTCTACGGGAAAAGCTGGGCCAAGCTGAGGACAGACATCCACCCTTCTTCACCCAGAATCCTCCCCTTCCACAGGTGTAGCAGTGTTCTTTTGAAGCATTATAACACGGCAACCGCATCCTGGGCTTGTGTGCAACAGCAAAGGTGCCAGATCTGCACCAGAAGATGTGACGGGGCTCCTCACCACCTCCGTTACCCTCGAAATCTTCTGGAAGTGTGTTTACCGACCTGCTGGCATGGCGCAAAGTGTTTCATGGGCACCAGTCACCGGTGACTCAATCATCAAGTCAAGCGGACTGCTGGAAACGATTCGTTTTGAGAATTGATTCTGACTGCAATAAAGAGGGGGTGAGGTGGTTTTCCTCGGGGGTTCCACATGCCCACTCGAGTGCCCCTTAATCCCTGCAATTTAGCACTTCAGCCCCCTGTTCTGATGGCATATAAACGAAAACTAAATGAACATGAATGCGAGGCCTCGAACGAACATTGAGAAATGTCACTATATTTAACCAGAGCTAATCGAGGATCCAAGCGAGCCCTGACTCTAAGAATACCGGTTGTGGTGAATACTTACATTCTAAGAACTGGGCTGAGGTTTCCAGAAAATAAAAGAAGTCTGACATTTAAGAAGATAAAAAAAGACGAGTGCAGACATGGTGCGGGATGGGACCGGCTGCCGCGCCACATCCGCGCCCCCGCTCCGGAGAGAAACCTGGGGGTTACGGACGCGGCGACATGCTTGGTTCTGGGAGCAGTGGAAACGCATTGTTGCGGTGAGGTGCGCTCGCATTCTCGCGTTCCCTGTGGCGCTTTTTTTTTCACATGCATTTTTTTTTTTGCATTTTTGGCTTTTCAGCGAGATGTTAAGGAGGGGAACCCAGTCCGTATTCAGACGGAAGACGATTTGAGGGTTTCTGAGTGTGTCTGTGACTGTTGTCCTCTATTCCACTGCGTTCCTGAGCTGTTTCATCATCGCACTATGTCTCTCCGATGTGCAGGATAACACGCCCTTAAATGAAAGTCTTTGACATCTCAGTTGTGGTTTTTAAAGTGAACTGAACGAAGACTTTTCTCGAAAAATGGCCCCAAGCTGGTGTGTGCAAGCAAATGCCTGAGTGTGTGTCTGTGTGTGGGTGTGTGTGTGTATCCGTGGGTGTGTGGCTTTCTGTTTCCTCAGGTCGCCTTACTTTCCTTTTTTCGTCAGGCCTACTAGACATTTGTTTTTAGCGTTGCAGTAGCATGTGTTCGCAGGCACCACCAGAGGGCCTCTGGGGCCCACACAAGACTGGATGGCTAGGGGACACTGTTCCTCTGAGCTCTACTCCAGCTACCTAACCATTTAAGGAGCCAGCTAGGGGCATATACAGGGATGGCCTTGATTGGCCTTTGGTGTGCCTCTCCCCTGTCACTCACCGATTTAAAACTTTGGCTAATGATAAAGCTGGCCCCTCTGTATAAATTATGGCCCCTTTTCCACAGAATCACTCCTGGAGCTGGTATGTGTCAAGTCAGTGCATATCAATGGGGTATTCAGTGGGGGCAGATTCTGAGAGGGGCAGCACAGGGTAGAAACAAGGGCAAGATGGGTAGAGGCTGAAGCAGGGTTTTGTTCTGCTTCCTTAGACAGGAATTGGAAGCTCTGGGGTGACATGTGACAGATCATCTCTAAACAGTGGCTAATTTCAGGAAAAAAAAATAAACTTTAATTTATAAATTAGCTTACGTGTTGAGATTAAATAATCATTATTATTTTAAAATTCTAAATACTATTTGAATATGCTAATATATCTCCCTCCTGTGATAACAGCTGATGCTCACAGATAAGAACATAAGAACATAAGAACTATACAAACGAGAGGAGGCCATTCGGCCCATCGAGCTCGCTTGGGGAGAACTTAACTAATAGCTCAGAGTTGTTAAAATCTTATCTAGCTCTGATTTAAAGGAACCCAAGGATTCAGCTTGCACTACGTTATCAGGAAGACTATTCCATACTCTGACTACACGCTGTGTAAAGAAGTGCTTCCTTAAATCCAGTTTGAAATGTTCTCCCGCTAATTTCCACCTATGGCCACGAGTTCTTGTATTTGAACTAATGCTGAAGTAACTATTCGGTTGAACAGCATCCAAACCTGTTAGAATCTTATAGACCTGGATCATGTCCCCCCTCAGTCTCCTTTGCTTGAGGCTGAACAGATTTAGCTCAAATAACCTTTCCTCGTATGACATTCCTCTAAGACCAGGAATCATTCTTGTGGCCCTACGCTGCACCTTTTCTAAGGCCGCTATGTCCTTTTTAAGATATGGTGACCAAACCTGTACACAATATTCTAGGTGAGGTCTCACCAAGGAATTGTATAATCTTAGCATTACCTCCCTTGACTTAAACTCCACACACCTGGAGATGTACCCCAACATCCTATTGGCCTTTTTTATTGCTTCCCCACACTGGCGAGAATGAGACATGGAAGCATCAACATACACACCAAGGTCTTTCTCATAATCAGCTACCTTTACCATTGTTGCCCAAATCTGACACATTTTCATTCCTGTTGTTTATTTCATGGAAGCAAAATCGTAAGCTACCTGTGGCTCCCAGAGGGCCATATTGAGAAACATGGGTTCATTTATTTTTTAATTCTGTATTTCTCTTCATTTGGTGAGCAGCTTATTTTCAGTTTGCTCCCCCATTGCTTCTACTGAGGTTAAGGTGAGTTAAGGTACTTGTAGACCCTCGCTTTGCAGTCACCCCCTGCAGGGGGTGCTGTGGCCGGCTAGGACGATGACTGCCAGGGTCTCGCCAAAACAAGCGAGAAGGTTGTGAGTGAGGGAGGGAGGGAGGGAGGAGGGTGGCAGGTGAGTGAGTATAGCCATTGTCATCATAAGGAGTGTATTCACTTTCATATATTACAATATCTCCATATTGTTTGCTTTCAAACTTCACTTTGTGATGCAAATTCTCAATCAAGGGTGTTAGTGTTCTTAAGTAGAATTAAGCCTAATTCTTTTTATAATCATTGTTATTTTTTATCATTCAGAAAAAAACAGGCAGTGCAGTCGTTCCTATGGGAACACGCAACGTATCGTATCTAGCCGAAAGGCAGCGTGCAGATCCCAGAACACACGTAGATCCACTCACTTTGCTGTAAATGGATCCAGACCCAAATCCCAGCACTGCTATGAGTCTTGTTCCCGCCTCCAGTTTCCAGGGTAGTGGTGTTCGTTGAGTGAAAATAAACGGGGTGGTCTGCAGGTGTGGTAGGCCCTGTGCCCACCCCGGCCCTGCCCACCCTGGGCCTGTTAGCACCCTGGGCCCTGCCCACCCTGGGCCTGTTAGCACCCTGGGCCCTGCCCACCCCGGGCCTGCCCACCCCGGGCCTGCCCACCCCGGAGCCTGCACCCTGCCCAGACCCATCCCGAGAGCCTGAAAAACTCAAGGGGCTATACGAATATTCAAAGCCTACCCCCAGTTGCACCCTCCACTGGACTGGAAATAGGAAGTAATCATCCGAATAAGGTATAAGCTCTGCTATGAAGGCGGCCATCTTCCCGTCAGCATGTTTGAGCTGTTTTCCCCCCTCCTCCCTGGGAGGCCCATGAGATGGCATGCTAATAAGGAGGCTAAGAAGCTACATCGGCTCCTAAGGAGCGAGCTTTTGGAGCCGTCTGACCCAAAATCAGCCAGGCCAACAAAATTCAGACGTTCCTCCAGGGGCGGCGGGGTGACTGCGTCTGTTTATTGTGGTAATGATAGCATGCTTCACATCATGGGGGAAGGAGCCGTGTTTGTTTTGGATGTCCGTGTCTTGTTCCTTTGTCTTTTCTTTACAGTTGCAAGTTTATTTTTTTTCTTTCCTACATGGATTTTGGACAGGCTAAGTACGTAGTTGAAAATCATTAAGCTGCAGCTGTGGTTAGTGGCACCACACTAACCAACAGACAGAATGACGATTTAAAATGAAAGGCGCCGGTGTGTCGGTCACCTTCCTGTGAGCAAGCCAGAGAGGTCACGTCAGGAAGGAGACCTGATTCTCTAGATGGAGAAGCACTACCGACATGCAGGGAAACTGAAGATTGCAGCACCCCTGCTGTATTGCCATGGCAACTGCGATGTCGCATATTGGGGTGGTGGTGGGGGGGGGGACTTCACTAGGTGTGTCGAAACCCCTGAGGACTCCGTGCCGCCATTTTCCTGCTGAGATGATAGTTGTCACAGCAGAACTGTGTAAATTCTGATGACGCTGAGGGAGTTCACTTAGGACGTGAATTCCTGCCAGACACACGCAGAGCGAGAGATCGATACTTTTGGCATTCCTGATATTGAGTCACTGAGAGAGATGCAGACTTGTGATATGATTAATGAGGCTGGTGAGTCACTGCTTGACCAATGCTGAGTAAGATCATAAATGTCAGTCCTGGCATTCTGTGGCAATCTATTCTTGACTTTGCCCCAGGTAACTGACTGCAGTCATGGGTCTTACCAAGCTTTCTCACCTAATGGGCCACAGTCATTGGTCTTTTCCAAGGCTTTCTCACTAATGGGCTGCAGTCGTGGGTCTTTTTCAAGGCTTTCTCACTAATGGGCCGCAGTCGTGGGTCTTACCATGCTATCTCACCTGTTGGATCTCAGTTGTAGGTCTTAGCAAGCTTTCTGTCTGCTCTGGTGCAGGGTGTTCTCACACCATCTAGGGTCGTGGGTAGCGCACCACGTCCCAGATCGCTCTCACTTGCTCATCGTTGGTTTCCTGGAAGCCCGCGCCGCTGAGTCTTCGCGCCTGCTTTTCAAGGTCAGGTCTGCTTTGGGAAATACTGGGAGCCCCCCTGTTACCTTGCTGACTGAAATAGAAAGGGCCAGCAATCAGGGATGGGCCAGTCCCTTTCAGGGGACAGTCCTCAGATGACGCAGGAAACGCCAAATGGCTTTTTCAGTTCCCTGAACTTCTCCTGACCCTCGGATCCATAGCCTTGCCTGCAACTGCGGCACTAATGGCTCTGCAACTGAACCCCCCCCCCCCCCCCCCCCCACACCCACCCACTCATGAGCGACATCACAGTTACCAGTGTGGGCCTGGAGCTCGAGCCAGAAGCTGCTCCATGAACCTTTTGGCAAAGCGAGGGGCACCATGGGCGGAAATGCTCACTCCCTCTCATTGGCCGGATATCAGCGCTATCGCCTTTAAAGGACACCCCCCCAGCCCGACATACAAATGGCCTGCTTTTATTAATAGCAAAGGGTGGTTTGGAGAGCTCTCTCCCAAGGCCGCTGAGGGGGACGGGTGGCAGTAGTGGGTGGGTCACGGAATCAATATAAAATTTGCCGCTGACCTTTTATACAGTTGCGTGTCAGGAAGATGTGGATGATCTAGAGGGGAGTACATGTAGCGGACAGGTGTCAGGACCAGAAGAAGGCTGTGCTTTGCTCCCCAAGAGAAAACCTCAAGGAGTGGCACTGTACTCCTAGAAGGCTGCTGTGCATTGTGGCTAAAATCACCAGATAAATGCTCTTGACTCCCATACCCAGTCTGTGCATTCGGCTGCTTAACCCCCAGTCGGTAGGACATGCCTCTGGCCTAGTGGGAAATGACCCCCTCCTGACCATGTCAGGTGTGTCATGAGCAGCACCTTCTTAACTGTGTGTCAAATGAATATTTCATTCCCTTGTAGCTGCTGAATTATGGAGAGCCTTGGCTAACAGGCAGTCAGTAAGGGCCCGTGGATAGATATCTAAGGGGGAAGGGCTACAGAAGGGGCAACGCTCATCAGCGATTCCTCCAAATTGTGCGGCTTTGTTGCCGAGAGGATCTGAGACCTCATGATGGCAAAAATCTTGTTCTTCCCAGATGTTAATTTTTTCCCTGACTTTTTTTTGGCTCAGTCATGGGCTCGATGTCAGAAAGGAAAAAAAATTGTGCTGTCAAACCTATGGGGGGGGGGGGGGGGGTGTCTTGCCAACAGCACTCCCAGTCTCACATCTTTCTAGGATCATGCTGTTCTAAGACTGTGGTCTGTTACTGTCCGTTTCAAATAGGTTAAAAAACTAACATCAGCTCCCCCCCCAACAAAGACCTTCTTCTGCATTGTTGTGGGACAATAAGTGTCACTAGATGAGCTCCATGACAGCCGTATGATCCTGAAAAGCCCTGATGGGTAATTAGTCATCAAAGTCCACATGGACCGGACCTTCAGCAAGGTGGGGTGGGGCAGGCAGTGGGTATACCTCATGGGAGGCTCTGCAAGGCATGGTCACCACCCCCCCTTCCGGGCTGCCCTCCCATGGGTCTTGCCAGTTAATAAACCTCTTTTTGTTTGTAATGGGATGACGGAAGCTGGGAGAGAAATCAATACACAAAGCAGGATATTAAATAATTCAATCACAGAGTCCAGTCATAAAAGCAGCCCATTTATATGGTTGAGATGGGGGGGGGGGTATGTTTCATATGTCTTCACCCCAAACAGCCCTGGATGGAGGTTTCCATGCCACTGTCTCTATGTGTCCATAATAAACCCAGCAAATGGCAAATGGGGTGAGTTATCAAAGAGGAGCAGCCTGACTGCAGTGAGTGTTCTGTGATGGGGTAATTAAATATCAGGAAGAGTAGTTACAGTATTTAAGGGTAATGGAGGCTTTTGGAAAGGGGGGTTGTGGTTGTATGGTTCTGACAGACGTTTCCAGAACTGGAGGGTGATCCAGCATGGTAATCTAAGAAGAACGTCTGTCGTGAGGTGATTGTTATGGCCTGAGATGATTAAACCCAGGGTCTATCCCAGATGTTCACACAAGAACCGAGGATCATTTGTTAGAGCTTCAGGACTGATCAAAATATGCACTTATCTTCATGTACAAACCAGTAAATATTACAGTTTGTGGTAGGTATGGGAGCTGTCCAGGCAGGAGAGAGGAATAATCCGACAGAAGAAGAGGCTAGATCTTAAAATACAAATTCTGTTTGAACCAAAAAACTGCAAATCCAAACCCCCTGTGTACAGCTCGCTCCACACCAGGAGCAAGACTTACGCTCCCCAAAGAACCAGGAACTCCCCAGCTGATGCTGTTTACACCCCAACAGGGCTGTAGCCTAATCAACACCAGCTGAGCTTTGGTGCTGGAGGCTGGCAGTTAATTGCCATGGAGACCCGATTGATCGTTTTCACCCAGCTCTCTGCCATTGATCTCTCTCCACTCGGCTTATATATAGCAGAATATATAACACAAATAGCCCCGGTGGAGACGTACTGGATCGTATTTCAAGGACATCCCATCTTGTGTTGTGATTTAATAATAGAAAAACAGAATACAATTTCTGCAACACTTTTCATCCAAGGATTTCACAGAACCAGAGCCGGTTTCCTCTGTGATCTCAGGTCAGAAGGTTCATCGCATGTGGGTCAAATTTCCCAGACTGCTTTACTTCGTCGGCTCACCTGAATGGCATTGGGGCCCCCAGCGAGCGCTTTGAGCCGTTCGGGTGTCAGTAGCGTGTCTGGGGGGTGCAGGTTGCACTGGGGGAGGGCAGATCAGGAAGGGGGCAACAGCAAGTTTGCCCCCCATTAGAAAAGAGAGAGAGGCAGACATCCTGGTAATTGCTGTCCTTCAGATTCATTTTGGAAGGCTTTGGAGGGTCATGATGAACTAGATGAGGCTGAGGTGTGGGCCACTGTCTGTAGGGGCTGATTCTGAGGTGTCAGATTGTGGATAGGCACATGATGTGATGGAAGCTGACACAGATGGCGGTAGGGGTGTTTTAGGGGGCTTTCTGCGGAGGTAGGTCCAAAGTTCAGACTTCAAATGACATCAGCACTCTCTTGCCCACTGATTTGCTGGCTGTCACTGTGTGTTGCTCCCCATCTGAAGACCATGAATAGGAGGAGTAACAGAGGCAAAGAGAGAGGTGGCCTGAGCAAGAGGGCTGGAATTGGCATTGTTTTAGCGTGACTCATCAAAAACAGTTGATGTGGCTGTCAGTACTCAACCAAGAGGTGAAGTGTCTTTCGATTTCCCTCAGCATGGTGGAGACGTCTGAAGCGGCAGCGCTTTTGGGGGCCTAAGGGCCGCTGTCTCGCTTGCCATCGGAGTTCCCAGGTGCTGCGGAGGAGGTGCAACTGTTCAGCCTCGTATACGTTCTGCGCCGGGATTTCACCCCATGCAAATGAGTTACACCAGGGTGACTCATAATCTCCAACTTCCCATCTCAGCGGGCCCCTCCCCTGCCCCTACCCACCTTGCATGTGTGACTCCCTGCAGTGATTGACCCAGCCATCTCTCTCTCACTGGACACCCATGCCGTCTCCATGTCAGCTCTTGTCCCATCCGCTTGCGTGCCCCCCCCCCCCCCCCCCCCGCCTTCTGCCTCAAGCTGGAGAGAAAAGTGAAAAAATGTCAGACGTTAGGCTTTTACAGGTGCCCTGAGCCGTCCTCGCAGCCGTCCCTGGATGAACTTGGCGCTTTTTTCCACCATGTACATCGTCTTCTAGACTCTTCTCCACCTGACAGCCCTGACAGCCCCTCTTGGGGGCCTGTTGGGGATTTTTTTTTTGTTTCACTCTGAATTGTCACGGTCCCCCAAACTGTGAAAGGACAGTCCCTCAGTCCCTGACATGACAGCCTGCCTCCCCACCGCACTCCGAGAGGGCTGTCAGGCCGGGCCCTTCCATTCATTTCATCCTCCGAGAAGCTATGCACACGTCTGATCATCATGATCTGCAGGACGGTCTGACATGTCGCTTCAGGAGCGCTCAGAAAACTCGGCTGATTTGGAAGTTGGCTGGTCTGTTTTGTTCTGTTCCATGACCGAACCCAGCCCCCGAACTTTTGCTCCGTTCCAGTCAGCAAAAGCATGAAAAAAATGCCTCGACTCCATGTGCCGAAACGTCTTGCTGTAGTCCCAATCACACGGGTGTCCATCCACCATGAGGCAGTTGTGCCTGGGAGATTAAAAGAGCGAGCAGCGTCAGACTGATTTGCATATGATGGCGATGAGTGACTGAGCTTGATGGGGCGTCAGCACCCAGGGGAGGTCCTCACTTCAGATACAAGTCAGCAGGGTTAAACCCTAGCCCCACCCAATGCTCCCTACTGTCATGCGGGGGGGCAGCTTTAATTTAAAACCTCCCGGGTCCTTATTTACGTCTCTTGTAAGAAGTTTAGTCTCTTCAGAGAAGCAAAGCGTATCCCAGCAGCGGACATCTGTCTTTTTGAGGGTGGGGCCACCCCAGTTAGAACAATGAGAAAGGCACCCAACCAAGCAAGGAGACGCCCCTCCCACTCTCCGTGTCAACCTTGTGGTTTTATGACTTAACCTCAGACATTCTGATCTGGTCCAGAGCTACTAATGGCAAGTTTGGGATATGAATAACGGTATTGCCGGCCCCCACCTTTAAAGACCATAAAAACCTGAGACAACAGCAGGGGGCACAAGTTCTTGCCCTGGTTGTAAGCACAGGAATGTCTCGCTTCAGCAAGTGACGCCATCGTTGTAACCTTTAAATAATGTATGAACATAACCGGTTTGACCCAGTAGGTGAAGGTTCAGCTTTCAGTGAGATCTTGGAGGATTGGTCTGGTTTCATTGAGAAGTACTTGGGGTAAACTAAGCTGACAGTGTCTCTCAGTGGTGGTCAGATTTCCTGTCTCCGCCTCCCTCTTCAATGACTGAGTCAGAGAAGACCATTCAGGAAATTTTAGAATGGACTGTCGCAACCGAAAAAAAAGTGAAATGAAACTCAGGACGCAGTGACATCAGATCCTTAGGCTGCCCGTGGTGAGAGCTGACCTCATCGATATTTTAGACAGAAAAGCACACAGACTGCAGTTTCTGTCACCTTTTTTGTGAATCTTCTAGAACTGGCCTTTGTAGTATAACATATTTCATAACCTTTGATGTGCCATCTTGTAAAAAAATCTCCTCCCATCATTTTCTGGAACAATGGCAAAAAAATATATATTCCTCAGTGGAGAAACAGAATCTCGTTATTTAGAAGTCTCGGTCGAGCCTCAGGTTCTTCCTAGGGAAGCACGCCCATATATGGGTAAATAAAAACCAGCTCGAATGGGATTGGCTGGGGTGTGACACATGTGCTGTGGTCCTATCGTCTGTCTGCCTGTTATTCCTTGTGCTCCACTGATATCTGCCCCACTCGGATTGCTTGGGTGATTCATGCGGGGCTCAGGTGTAGTGGGAGCACGTGTGGCTTCCTCCATGCTTGACCGAGCTCCACGCCCCCGTCATTGGCATCAGAGGGGATGTGGCCTCATTAAGGTGCCCGGCTCCCTTCACACGCTCGAACCTCTGACAGGAGAACAATGCAAGGACGTTCCTCTCTTACTGGCTGTCCCTCTGAGGGCCGGGAGTATCGACGCCCTTTTCCGTCCCCACACGCGCCCGTACTGCGGACGCACACACACACACACTCACAAAGCCCTCACGGTAGCGTGAAATAAAGGGAAGTGACGGCTAGTTTCTAGACATTTCTAACTGCCTGACGGCAGCCTCATTTTACATCCTTCTTTATAGTTCTCCCGGCAGATAAGCTAGTCATTAGGCAATGCAAATGCATCATGGGAAAGATGGGCGCTGTCAACTTTCAAGAAGCGGTCGGGTGTTTTAAGTGGAACCCGACCCGCTCAGAATGAGACACCCCGGCAGCCTGCTCTCCTGTCTTAGGACGAGCTGAGGGCAGCCTGAGGTGCGGATGGGGCATCCGGCTTCCCTCCCGTGTGGGCACAGTGCCTGCCGTCTGGGCGGGCATTGCAGCGTGACTCTGTGCTGCTAATTAGCGGTTTAGCGGGCAGTGTGCTGGAGGAGTTTGATCTTTGGGGAGTTTAGGCGCCGGCAACGCGGCCTGCTCGGGGCACAAGCCTGACCTACATCACGCATGAGCGGGTGGTGGGGGGGTTATCAGGCTGCGCTGGGTCCAGTCATTGCCCCCGCGGCCTTTCCGAAGCTGCACCCACCACACGGTATCGATGACACGGTACCGTGCCTGCATCTCCTGCTTTGATGTTGGTACCACATGGTCCGAGACTCTCGCTGCCATGGCCCCAGGTTCTGAAAGAAGGTGGTATGGGGTGTGGGGGGGGGGGGGGGGTGAATCTGTCTCACTGAAGTAATTTGGACTGGAGCAAAATCTTCATAATGTGCATTTGTGTGTTTGGGGCCCAGAAAACATTCCGCTGAAAAAGTCTTTTTCTTGCCTCAACTCATTGACCTAGTTTCACCTTCGATACAAAACTTTAGGGTACTTAAGCAGGCTGCTGTCGATGGTTTTGTTGGTTCAGCTACCGGGGGCCAAACTGCCAATCAACCACCATAGAATCACTGCTACCATCCCAACCTTGAAGGTACTCCACCAAAAGCCATATTTCACTCATCTTTTACTGCCTGGCTTGACGGTTCAGTCACATTCCTGTGGTCCTCCCAGAGGCCCGGGGCCGGTACACTCAAGACCATGCTGAGGGATTTCTCCATGGCTGTGCTGTCGATCCACTACCTAGCAGAGTCCATCTGACTTAAGGTCCTCTTATACTCAGCCCAAATTGATGTGATCGGACAGCTCTCAGCACTCGGTTTTAGCACATCTTTGGTCATGGTCCACGATCCATGGCCGCCTCGTGACCCCGTCGCATGCGGAAAAGTGGCACTTATCATCCCTGAAATATGAGAGGCGAGGGGCCCCGCACAGAAAGGTCAGGATTTTACTGGATAGATCTGACAAAAACCATCTATCAAAGGCGGCGATTCACACACTTAGGTCACTTACTCCAGGGGCTCTCCCAGACGCCCAGTGATTTAAATATCTGTGGGATGTGATGGAGACTGCCCCAGCATCTCATGCCAGCGTCCATCTGCCCAGGCGGAGCTTGGCTGGCAGATTTCCACTAGAAATTTCCCTCAGCTTACAGATCTGGGAGCATCAGAGCGCCTGCTGGGAGGTGGGACACATCTGAGCCAGTGCAATGAACCAATCGTCTAAGCTTCAGGGACAATGCATTCTGGGAAGTTTATGTAGGTTGGGCAGGATTCAGTTGGGGGGCATTCTATATCCACCCGTGCTTTTTTCATTCAGCACTTTAGCAGAGGATATCCTTCTCAGCTTAGCAACTGGTGGGGCGGGGGTAACCTACTTCCTGTCCTGCTACCCCCCCCCCCCCACCACGCACACTCACACATATACACATACAACCACACACCCAGCTCTGTCTCCTTTCTTTGAGCCTAGAACTGAACGTTTTAACACAAAATAAAATGCTTTAACTTGGTATAAAGCATGTTTTTTTGCTATTCTAAGAACTGAAAACTTAGATGCAAGTGGCCTAATGCCTAATTATCACTCAGTAAGCCTAATGGGTCTGACTGTCAAGAGTGAAGACTCTTCGGCAACCTGTGCGGCAGGGATGGACATGTTGGTGCCCTGAGTGTCCTGATGACGACATTTTTTTTGTTTTAATTCAAACACACAAACGCATACAGGAAGGATGTAATAAGAGATGATTAAAAATAATAAATTTTCAGGAATGAGTCATGCATGTAGCTTGGAGCGACGGAGCAATGAGATAATTAAACTAGACCCTGTTACTTCCCTGCCTGGGATCACACAAACTCACAATGTCAAGTAATAAAAAAAGGAGATGCTTCCTCACGCACCTCCCAGCTTCAGCACTGCCAAGCCACCTACCCCAGGTCTTCTGCTTCGGTCTTGATGTTTGGGTTGCTCTGGTCATGTGACTGGGAGCCCAGGAAGTGGGTGGAGCCATGGATGGGGTTTGCCAGCAGGCCTGGGATGTTGTCTTTTGTTTGTACTTTTGGTGTGAGAAAAATGGGCCAATGGGGCGCAGAGTAGCGCTTTGTCAGCGTCACATTCCAATTGGCCATTCAACCGTCAGTCTTAACGAGACGTTTTTCTTGTTTTGAGGGGCTGGCTGCCCCAAGGTCGTCTGCCTGATGCCATGAGTCACTGCCGTGATGAAGGTTGTTCAGCTTGACACAACTGCACTAAAAGCCCTTTGTGAATGCACCGACTGTCCTGGTCAGGGCTGCTGTAGGTGCCCCCCCCCCACACACACACAGGCCATGACTTTCCAAAATGGGGCAGCAAGGTCATTGAGAACATGACCATTTAGAGTTTCCGGTTCAAATCCCAAGATGGGTCATGTTAAACTACTTAGCAGGAGCTGAAAAAACTGCTCAGCTGTTTAAGTGAGTAAAATTTCAGCTCTCTGTGAGTGAAACCAGGAGCTAGGCATTGATAAAATAAGAGTAAAAGTACTGGGGCATCTCGGAGAGCAGGGAACCATCTGCATGAAACACAGGAGTGAGTTGAAGCAGCGGCTGATACTGAGTATGAAGGCTTTTCCCTCTGGCTCAGTGTTTGGGCCGTCAGGAAGCCGTCCATGTCGCATCGAGCGACGCAAACACGGCCGCGTGGACGGCGACTGGCTAGCAGTTGTGAACCCCCCCTTGGGACCGAACTAAAGCAACAGGCCAGTGGCAGTTTAAACATGTCGCGAAAGCAACGGTAATGAGGATGTTTGTGGATTTGGGGGGGGGGGGGGTTGCAGTGTCCGTCCGCTGCCTCTTCTCATACACTCGGCCTGTCACCTCCACCTAGGTGCTGGGGGGGTGCATGCATGAGCGTGGAGCTCTTAGATAAGGTCAGTGAGAGCAATACGGGACCAGCAGGCGATGTTGACGGTGCAAACAGATGGTCACGGCTCTCCTGTGTCATATTTAAATACACACAGCGTCCTGCGACTCCCCCCACCTGCCCGCTACCTGCTCTTCACAATCAGCCAATAGCAGAACTAACCAGTCGACTGATATTTAGGAAAATGGACAGGTGCTTATGCAGGTTTTCCTGTGGACCCCACCCCCCCCCAACAGGCGAGGGGTTGGTGACAGAGCTTTCAGGGGTGGTGGGGGGGAGGCCGCAGCATGGTTAAACCCTCCAGCTCCACTCGCCAGGTGCTGACTGCTGATTGGCTCGCACACCAACCAATAGCTGAAGCTTACCACAGCACCTCTCAGCTTCCCTGGTGTTTAGAAATTCTTAAATGTCACGCATTCCAGAGGGTTGGCTGCCAGACTGACTCTGAGAATGAAAAACCAGTGCAAAGAACAGGAAACTCAAGGCTTTGGAGAGGGAAAGTAGTCAATGTCGGAAGAGCAGGGGGATTATTTTTGACACAGGGAGGCGTATTGTCCTCCCAGCGTCTCAGACGGACGGCAAACGAGAATTAGGTCCTGTCAGTCTCATCCTCTACTCCGCAGCTGTTGTTTTCCTCTGCCGAGCGTCACGTCTGGGACCGGGGGAGGGATGTGACACCCTGAGCTATAGCTTATTCGGGTGGGGGAGGGAGAAGGGCTTGTTAACACATTTCAAGACGCACCTTTTGTCTCAACGTGTATGTCTCCCTGGCGCTGGAATCCGTGTCCATGTGGAGATGTCGTTTTTGTAATTGTCGGCCCCAGGGCACAACAAAGAGGAGCGTTTAATTACATCTCGCGTGATATGATTGCTTGCTGTTTTAGGGAGGGAACTTAGGGGGGGGAGGGGGGCGTCTGAACGTCGGCGTCACTCTCACACTCAATCGGCTTGAGTAACGAGGCCTCGGCCTCGTTAGGATTCTCAGCGTGGTGCCTGCAAAATGAGATTTCGGGAGGTCTCTCTCTCCCACAGCATGTGATAGGGCGACTCCAATCAAAGGGAAACCCAGCCCCCACTTCCCCTGATTCCCAGGCTTGCATCTGGAGAGGAATGTGGAATCCCATCCTGGTAATTCGGGGGGAGGGGGGGGGGACTATCCTAAAAGATCAGCAAGCTCTCAAGGCCATGGGTTGTTACCGGTCCAGCCTTGCGGACTTGATGCTTGGGGTGGGGGCTGGATAAACATGGGGTTTTGAGGGGAGCAGTCAAAAATGACCAGAGCCTGATATTTTCTCAGCCATTAAGGCAGCCGGATGCATTAGTGAGCCCGTTCGGGGCTGATGATTTTCCGCTGTGTGGTAATTAGTGTGTGCGCGCGGGGGGGGGGGGGGTCCTTACCACGGCAAGCTCTCCCCTCTCAGAGAGGCTCTCGAGATGCTATTTAACCCTTTTTTGGGTCTCACGGTTAAACAGCCAGGGATGTGTAATTCTTAAATCTGCACTTTTAAAATATTTATACCACTGCTCTTTAAATTGAAACCTTTTAATATCCCACTTAATATTTCACTGGTTTCAAATTAAAGCGTGCAACACGCTCGCACTGTTGCGGGAATTCTCCCATGTCTTGTTCGGCTACCTTGGTAATTAGCGTGTCTAACTGTGATTTTATTTGTCTCCTTTCCCCCCCCCAGGACGCGTTTGTGGAGATTTACGGGCAACAGCGGGGTTCGGTGATGGCCTGCTTCTGGCCGTACCTGAAGACAGTGTTTGGCCTGGCTGCTCTGGGGGCCGTCGGGGTCACAATCAGCGCCTATTTCACCAAGAAGTGATGCTGGGGCTCCGCTTTGCCGCCTTGTCGAGGCCCCTGTTGGGCAAAGCCGTGTCCCCCAATGCCCGGCATCTTCAAAGCCTCCCTAGCATCCGTGTTCTCCATGGTCCCTCTGAGGCATATTCCTCAAAACACCTTCCCACTCGCGTCAAACACACACATCCCTCCGTAAAGGATTCACACAAATGAAATTAAAAGCATAAAAAAACAACACTGACCCATGAACGCAGATGGAATACAAACATGATAGCTGTTATCCTCATTTTCATGTCTGTGTTTAGCCCTCATGTAACAACAGCATATATTAAACAGATCCCTGCAGGGGTGTCAAGTTCATATTCAGGTTTGTGGGGTGGGGGGGTTGTTCCCTTTCTGTGCCCCCCCCACTCTTCTGATGATCTACGCCATTCATTTCTGAAACACGGAGCACTCCTTACATTGTTCTTAACCACAGTTCTCCGACTGACGCTTGTCCCACAGGATTCTGGGAAAACGCTTCTCTTGGCCGCCCTTATTTATTTATCTATTTCTCCCAGTCATCTTAGAAGGCAGCAAAGCCGCGACCGTGCGAATGCCTTTGGCGCGCCGTGAAGCAGATTGAAACTGGAGTGAATCCATCCTGTTTATCATTCTACATGGACCTCACTGTACAAAACATATGTAGCATCAACTGTAAGACTCCAGTGTGCGAGCAGTGGCAGGGGCCCGCATGAAGACTCCCTTCATTCCCATTTCATTATGAGCAGGGGGTTATCTATGTCCTGAAAAGGCCCCCCTTCCCCTGCTAGCAGTATCGGGGAGATCATGCAGACATTAATAAACAGGTCACATGTTCCCAGCTAGTAGGAGGACGACTGCCTTCCTGCTAATAAGGACCAGAGCTTTTCTTAGACATGGCTGTCATCATGGGGGGGCTGCTAGAGCAGGTGCTGCTACGATGTAACCCCAGGGGTCAGTGAGGCGGGGGCCGGTTACCATCTCACAGGTGTACTGCCCTGTCCTTTGTTCATGGCCTGGGCCTTGTTCAGGGCCAAGCCCATGCTGCTTTGACCTTTGACCTGCTCGGACCTCTCCCACTGGCACCCAGTTCACGCAGGACATACTTGCCGCCTGCTGTCCCCCCATCCCGTTCCTTCCGTCTATGGCTTGTGTTTGTTGGCTCATTTTTTTTGTAGTGGAACTTCTTTCAGAAACAGTATTATGGGAGGGGGCACCCCCACCTGCCCGAGCCCCCACACAAAACACCTCCCTCCGGATTGAGCCAGATGAGACTGGTGCCAGACTTACAGCGTGCATCGATTGCCCCCCTGGGGCAACGGTGCCAAAAAACCGGATCGCCCATGTTCAGAGAAGTACTTCATCAATGGCCTGGGGCTTCGTCCAGCTGTGTGGATGGGGGTGTTTTCCATCCCTTAGGGCACTGCCAGAACTTCCTAGTATGTCCTCAGTACAGTCTGCATGTCTTATGGACACCATCCAGCATTTCACACACCCAGCCCATCACTGCCAGATTCATAGCTTATTTATGACATTGTTTTTCATTCATTTATTTAAGGGGATTTCTAGAGTTTCCACTATAAAGTTTTCTTGTATTTTTCAGGCCAAACAGATATCGGTTAGTCTTTGTATAGCTCAGGGGTTCAGTATGCATCAGGAGCAACACACCCCCCACCCTGTGATACAACACATTGTTGGGACTAAGAAGGAACCAGGGGGTATTTGAAAAGGTCACAAGAAGAGCCCTACTATATATCCCTGAATGAGGCACCTAGTCTCGATTTCATCGGTCAGTATCTAGTTTTAGATACATGCTCAGCTTTAGATAAATGCACAAATTTGAAATGTTAAATATGTATGCAATTTGTATATAATCATCACAGTGTAATGTTTAAATAAGGTGACCATGTATCCTATTTTCCCAGGACTTTTTTTAGGCGCCTAAAAATAGAATTATCTGGGATTTCACTTTGTGTGATGTATTATGACATTTGCTTCCTACAGTCAGAATACTTTCTGTTAGCATAATTGCATTGCTTTGATGCCTCTCTTTGATCCCCCCCCCCCACCGCTGCCGGTGTCCTCTTCTTTGCAAAGCAAAATATGGTCACTCTAGGTTAAAGCATACATGATGTAGCTTTCCAGTCATGGTGGTCACTCTGCTCTGAAAGTAAGGATCAACTTCCATGATCTTTACGATATAATGAACGACTGTAGGGTGTTCTGCTGTTTGGCGGTCCCCATGCAACTGAGCATGGACGCGATTGGAAAAAGTGTTCACAGCTGAAGTTTTTGTTTAATACGCTACAGCTACCGGACTTTTACAGCTATCATATGTTTACATCCAACAGCAACATCAAATGTAGTGCTCTGTAAAAAAAAAATAAAAAGAACAGTCTAGTTTTTATTAAGGAGTCATCTACTTAGCTACTTACCGTACTAATTTTATGTTTTAATCTATTACAAGGTACCAAAATGTTCATTTACACATCCATATCTACCAGCTACTGAATAGAAGCACTCACAGCAATACACTTGGGGGTCTGTTACTCATGCCAACACCAAATTTGCATGTGTTTTTTTTAGCAAAATCTGTAATTAAATTACATTACAGCTACCATTTTAGAAAAGCATTGGGGGAGGGGAAAATGCTACTTGGCTTTTTTGTTTCTTTTTTGCCCCCCACCCCCCACCCCGCTGGGGGCTGAGGTACTGTGCACATTTGCTTTTGGGTCTTTTTTTTTTGAGTTGCGTAATGTGTAACTTCCAGCTGCTAATGGACGATAAATGAGTAACGAAAAGATTTGCGCTTGGCGATGTAACACGGAGGCCGACTGCGCACTATTCCAAGCTGCTTACGATGAGGTTTCAGCGAATTCTGCCAGCCACAGGTGATTCTCGCCAGACAACACATGCACTCGAATCTCGTTTGATTAATGAAAGGACATCAATGCTTAACCAATTCCAGAAAGGATCTTTTAACCATTTGCGTATTCAATTGTAGTGAAGAGTGGACAAAAAGAACTGTACAGCCATTTGAGGAATCAGTGTCCATCCTGAAGAACATTGGCGGGATCTCTGCAACTAGCTTGTGATCTCTTCAAGGCAACTTGGCACCTTATTGACATAACCGACTATTTTGATATTATTCTCGAGCTTTCGTCCTTTTCGCTGAGATCTTCTGGCTGTGAGGAGATGCCGCTGCATAGAAGGTGTTGAACTGGGACAGAGTGAATGTCTGCGGAATTGGGGGAAATGGCAGGGGCTGACTTTGGATGCCCTTCGCCAGCTGCAGGCACCATGGTGAAGATGAGCCAGCGCGTAAGGAAGAATGGAGTTGAGAGTTTGAGGAGGGTGACAAGTGAGATCCGGAACAGGAAACCATGAATGTGTCCCTTGTAGGTCAAGCAGGATGAAGTTCTGCTTTTGAAGTATAGGAGCAATTCTGATGTTTCTGCCTGGTTCCTCCTTTGTTTGCTCAAAACTAAGCTGTGTGATCTTTTGTTGAGTGCAGTGATATTCCATTGTGGGGTCTATCTACCAATGGGGTGGTTGGTTCAAGGGAAGGAAGGCAGTGGAGATTTAAATGTGCCAAGGAGAGGATGTGCAGCCTGGTAATGATCCCACAGCTCTGCCCTGATGATACCAAAACCTCCTGATTGGTCACTGTTTGGGTCCGAGAGGTGGTGGTCCTTCCCTTCAGCCAAGCTCAAGATCCAGGCCTCTGATTCAACTTGGAGTGTTCTGCCCTCTCCTGCTTACATTAATGCATGTTCTACACGTTTCTATGATTCGGTTCTCTTCATTTAGTATTCATGTAAAAAAAGAAAACCTTTGTCCCTTTTTTTTAAAAAGGAAACCATCGCCCAGACTGACTTCTAGCTTGTGTCAGATGGACCTTCTTGTATACAATGCCGAGCCTTTCTTTCTATGGTCACTCTCAGTGCCTAACTGTACATATGTCTATAATCATCCACTGCCTTTCCATCATGTTATTTGCTTTGAGTCAATGAATGTTTCAACTGTATGATAACCACCTCCATTTTAACATCTCAATGTTCACTTTCCGCGTGCTCTTTCAGATGTCAAAATGCTCGAGCAAGCAATCCTGCACCGAAATTGTTGCACATTATTCTAATTACAAGGACAGCAAATGATCCACGGCTGCGCCGGGTGGGAGGTTAACGCCTTTCACCGTCAAGCGCGGCTTGGTCAAGTGGGGGCAGCTAAAACAGGCAAATTAAGTTTCAAGCAGGCCAGTAGGAGAAGCCATTTATAAAATACAGAAGATGATATTTTACATTAATTGGCGTGTAAAGAGCATTACAGGAATCCCCAGAACAGCACATTTGGGTTTTATAAATGGGGTTCCATTATAGCCAAGCTTGACGAGCAAGTGATTATTATTAAATATAATGAGAGCTGATCTTTCATCCCCAGCTTTCTGCTATTTTACTGCCTGACATTTCATTATAGAATCTCTGAGTTTATCTAAAACATAAATATAGCAAAAACTCACTGTTTAGTCAGCGCAAGTTAAACATTCTATGCTTCTGAATGCTGTTTGGTTGTTCTGTTGTCTTCTGATTATAGCACTTATGAAATGAAGTGCGTTATCATTGTTCATTTTTTTATGTACCAATAAGCTACTTATATATAATGTGTTTTAATTAAACTCACCTTTTAATTCTTGGATCTTTTGTAAGAACAATTTGTAAAACAAACCAAATGCAGATAGATCGATTCACTTCCTTTTTAGCGATAACTATGGAGATGCCATGGCACTGTTAATTAATAAGCATTGCTAATTATGAAAATAATGACTGGGTTTACATCTCATTACACATGCAAAGTTATTAAACTGCTTCAAAAACACATCAGAAGGTGTGAAGGTCAGTGAATATTGGGTTCAGGTTCTGCCTGTGTTCAGCCTGTGTTACATCAACCCCAAAATAATAAAAAGCTGGCAGCTTGTGGACCAGAAGCCACCAGAGTGAAGGACAACGTGGGATTTGTGCTGTCAGCTCTTCCCTGGTGCCAACATATGAAGCAGGAAATACCTTTGCATTTGACATATAAAAGGGCAACTCTGTGTGTGCTGAGTAACGAACATTAGCAGCTGGCTGCTGTTAGGGAATTTTCTTTCATATCAGGGAATACTGGAATATTTTATTTACTTGCCCAATGCACGTGGGCCAAAGATTTCAGCTAGAAATTTTCTGCGGGTGCCCCATAATTCATTGCACTTCATGTTACACTCTGAAGGTGCAGTAGGTTGTCTTTTGCTGTCCCTACAGATATCATTGACTTTGAGAAGGCAGGTTTTGAGAAAAGCACAAAATGATATTCTCTTCTGTTTCTGAGGCGTTTTGGGATTCGCTGGTCCAAAAACCTGCATGTTAGATTGGCAGCATATAGCAACCCATTCACCAAGGTTCTGAGGTCCGAAAAAATCAAGAAACTTTCATCAGAACCAAAAGGGTAATTATAGAAAACAAGGACCAGAACTGAGCTGAATGACAAGATCATGAAAAGTCTAGAACTCAACTAATTCAATGCTCACTGAGCTTCACCACAAAACATCAAGACTGATCATTGAGCTCAACAGCTGGGCTTGTTAATTGGCAGCACTTCCAGGTTGGGTCATAGGTCACAGAGGGCATCCAAAGTGACATCAACCATCAACCATGGCTCCCCCAGCAGGACTGGTATAATTAATTATAGGAAAATGGGAGTTTATGGTAGTCCATACAAATATAGTAATATAAATACGTGTATGTGGTACAATAGAAAATACTCTTATCTTTTGGCTTTTTTCTTTGTAATTACCATCGAACTATAAATAGACTAAAATATAACAGTTTATTATAAATTTCAACTGATTTTGTTTTGTTATGGTGTTGTGAGGAATCGGAAATTGCGTAAAATGAGAGTTAATTGGAGGTGCCCTTAAAACGTCTGAGTGTGACTGCACAATTGAAGCCCAAACATGAAGCACAAATCAGGATGAAGCAGCATCACACTCCCCACTTCTGGGTCAAAGGAGCAGCAAGTCCAGCTGGTAGATGAAATGATGACCCGAGTCTGGCATTTAGAGCTGGGGATTCTGCTTGATGTGGGTATTGGGTCAACATAGGTGTTTGATCTCATAGGGCAATTTGTTTTTGGACAGATAGGTGGTGACATAGCATCCAAAATGACATACTTACATAGTATATGTTAGAACATAAGAAATTTATAAAGAAGAGGAGGCCATTCTGCCCATCAAGCTCATTCGGGGAGAATTCAACTAAGAGTTTAAAGTTATTAAAATCTTACCTAGCTCTGATTTAAAGGAACCCAAGGTTTTAGCTTGAACTACACTAACAGGAAGACTATTCCATACTCTAACTACACGCTGTGTAAAAAAGTGGTTCTCAAATCCAATTTAAAATTTTCTTTCGCTAATTCCCATCTATGACCATGAGTTCATAAGAACATAAGAAAAAGAAGCTTACTACTGAACTGTTAAAGGTGCAATAGAATAAAAATCTGACTTTACCTCGGCATAGTTGAAAAAGGAGAGTTCGGTATATGGAAGTTATATACAGTGAATCTCAAACACTGCTGTTCCCTCTTTCAAATATAATTCCTAAATATGTAAAAAGGAAGTGAAACAGGCTGTTTAGAAATTCCTAGACTGTTATGTAAGTCTGAACCATGCTCCCAAACTTAACATATGCCAGCTTCCTTTCCAGCTCAACGGACATGCGCATTCGTACTTCAACAGTTTTGCACATGTAGAGAAGAACAAAGCGATGGACAACAGTGAAAATGGCAGACTATATGCATAATGAGTGTGCCGTTCGAGGCTGCGATGGGGATGTCAACACTTTTCATAACCAAATTGTTAACAGGCATGGCTGATGTTCATCTTTAGCAGGTAAGTCAGAGGTACGTTTCCCTAAAGCACCCCTTAGCTACTTAAATAGTTGGATCCGCTCAGTTGATGGGTTCTAACTATGCAAGTTGCTAGCATTGCTTGTAACTCTGCTTTTGGGAAAATAAATCCCAGTCTGGGATACTGACACGGACAAGATGCTTCTGCACTTCCTACTTTTAGTTAGCTATACAAATATCTAATCAATTCTGCAGTAAAAAAAAAAGAAAGTGTAACTAAATTCATTACAAACAACACATTTACAATCTACCCATCTTGCTATTTGGAGTTCTTGATAAAACTTGCATGACGAAGCTGGCATCATAAAACCTTGTGTGAGATAAAGAATAATGTGTATACAATGCTGAAAATACAGTGACGATTATGCTAATGTTGTGCCTAGGCTGCAGTGGGACTATTACAGTTATGTGCAGCAAATTGTTCCTGGAAACATTAAACGACAAAACTTACCACTCAGACGAGTTCAACTGCAACCTCCAAGCAACTGACTGTCCCTCAACATCAGATTCTTCCTCTGATACAGGCTCAGACATAAATGGTAAACACCTCATGTCTATCCCCTGGATCTAGAGCTCTACCTCTGCACAGAGATGTTACAGGTACGTGTCCTACTCTGGTACTCAATAACTCAACCAGATCCATCCTTGGACTCTTAGGTTCCACCTGGAAGGAGATATGTTGGTGATATACTGGTCATTATATATGTAATGGTGCTTTTCCACCTCACCAGGTTATCACAGTTTTGGTACTTCAAGGTGATGGTTTTCCATTGTTGTAAAAACTGGTACCGGCATTGAATGACATCATAACATGAAGCTGGGTATTTTGTACTGAATTTGAAAAATGACTACAGTATATTATAGGGCTGGATGATGTGCGATATTAATACCAGCATCACGTGTTATGTACATGCAATTTTTACATTGCTAGTCAGCTAGATTTAAATCAGCTTTTTCTTACCTTCATACTGCACAGACATTATAGCGCAGGGGGCTAAAGTTTCGCTAAAATATTTTAATTCTGTCCTAGGAAAAAAACTTAGCAAGTTTTGCAATTTTAATGATTATTCCTTTTTATGATTATTTAGTATGTTTAAAAATCAGTTTAAAGTGTACCTCAGCTGCTTTTGTATGGGAATGCATTCTCCAACACAATCATAATAATTTTTATTCTTGCTGTTCGAATCACTCCTAGACAGGTTTATAAGAAATTTATGTTGGATTGCTTTTATGCTTTATAAGTCCCACCCCAAAGTACTGACGTATCGAAAAAGTACCACAGTCAGTTTGGCACTGTAGGTACTGGAACTTTTGGTACTGGTGCTTGACTGAAAATCAGTACTGAAAGTATCGTGTCAAAAGTGCAGTACCTGGCGCTGGGGAAATAAGCCATAAGACTACTTACTTAAAACAGGCAAAGTTACTCAGTTACATTATATTTGGTGCTATGAATTTTATTTTATTTTAAGTCCTTGATTTTTATAACAGGAGACACATGTAAAGGCTGCAGCACCTTGCTGACTGATGGGCCACAGTAATCGTTTAAGGTTGCTCCTCTCTTCTTCTGATTCTCTACTTCCACTGCTTCCTCTCGTAGTCCCAATGGGTGGCAAAGCCCTGCACCGGGTTGATTCTCATGTCCAGCATCCGTTTGGTCTGCTTCTCCACCCACTCGTCTGACAGCGTGTGCGGCACGTCTCCCATGACTGTGAGATGGGGGGGGGGGGGGTAGGGGGGTGGGTTCCATTATTCTGGTGCAGTTTAACAAAGTCACAATGCTACTCTCGTTTTATGAAACCTAACTCATTGCAACACAGGAAGTCCCCAGTAACTATAATCCGAGTGAAGTGTTGGTAAACCTCTGTGACTTTATCACTGTTACTGTGATCTGAGTGTGAGCACATGAGGGCAAACAAGGACAACCGTTTAGGGTCCCAAAACAGCAGCTAGGTGTTGCTGCAAAACACAAGACGACTGGATACCTCAGAAAAGCAACCGCGGGGGCAGAGCCCCCGATGCAGGTCTGCCACACGACCCTCTTCGCCTCCGTTTGCCCATGTTTATTTTTGCATTTGAGACACTCAGTGCAAGCTGGGAAAGCCCGATAAAATGAACAAAAAAAAAATGACCACAGAAACGGCTACCTCGCAGTGCATTGTGGGGACTGAAATGGACCTTGGGTTTTACGAACAGGTGAAAGGAAAGCACTCGACGTTTGAAGTGCGCGCCTTTCAAAGCACGGGGCGTCCGCAGCCACCGCATGTGTAGTGACAGTTAACGGTCAATCAACATCCTCTACAGATGCCTCGTTGTGCAATCCTCCCCACACACCCGCCTCCAAAACCAACTTCTGTTATCCGAACTGCCAGCAAGTCAGACGAAAGGGGAAAGGAACGAGCCGCGACCTGAGCGAGGCCGGCGGCAGCTCCTGCTCTCTCCTTATCCGTTGGGTGTGCAAACGTGGCGGGCGGCTTGATGGACGGCACCTGCTCACCCCATTGGAGAACCGGAGCCTCACTCGGGGGAACCGTGCAGAGCTTTCCCGATTAGGCCTGTCAGGTTTGCCGTTTTGAAAGCCGGTTCCGCCTAGCTGGGTTACCGGGGCGCCAGCTGACGAACGGCACGCCAGCGTACTCCTAAATGTTTATCTTTCTCTCAGACATCCTGCGGATATTTTCTGATGCTTATATTTCTGTGAACATTTCCGACACGTTTTCCTGACTTTCACACTCCCCAGAGAAGGCTGGTCATTTTTATAAGATACACCCCCCCAAGCGTTTGCATGCTCTGTGTCGGCTTTGCGAGCTTCTCTGTCTGGGCCAGTGCTTCTCTCTCCTTCCCAGTTAGACATTGATCCAGGGAAGCATCGCACCTAAAGGCAAGTCTAAATAAAGGAGAACCATGTTTATGTCTGAAATGTTCCCGCTTTTCTGAAACCACACTGTGTAGCATCAAACAGGCATAGAAAGTAATACTGAATTTAGAGATCGACTTAACATTAATTAACAACAGTTAGCAGCATTTAACCACCTGCCCCTCCCCCAGTCCCCAAGTACTGGATTCTTGTGGAAGAAGCTGACTCTATGTGCTCAGCGATGGTAGGCAGGGCCTTCTACGACAATCTGGACAGCAGTCCGTCTCCCCAGGAGATCCTGCCATTGCACGCCTCACCTCCCCTCTCCCCTGGCCACTTGCTCTCTGCTCTCCCGCAATAAGAGGCACTGGGTCAGAATGATAGAACAGATATTTTAGCCTGTCTGGCCCCCGTCTCGCCCCACTGCCCCCTCCGTGCCCCGCCTCCTCCCCTCAGTGGGGTCTTGCTGCATTGCAGCAGAGAGGAATCAGAGGCTGTGCAGTGTCAGACGTGGATGCCGGGGCAGTCGAGGGAGATGAAACCCCCGGCAGCTAATCCTTTTATCTCTACCGGCAAACGTAGGAATTGTTTCAGCGAACGCAAGAGAGGCGTCATCATCAGAGACGAGACATGGCTGTGAGCATCCTGATGTCAAAGACACACAGCACAGCACCATTATCAGGAGTGTCTGCTTGCATGAAAGGAGTAGAGAGGAGGATGAAGGCGGCTTGCAGGGAGGGACCTTTGGGAGGGTCTGGGGGTGGAGCCTTTAGGGGGGCATGCAAATGATATTAATGTCCGTCTATATCGATGGGTGATCTGGGCATATGCGACCAAGCACAGAAGGCGGGGTGGGTTTTGGGTGGCAGAGGGGGGGGGGTTAGGGGAGGGAGCCTGTACCAACCGTAGACACGCTGCCACCACACCAGCAGCCCCGTGAAGCCCAGGAAGAAGAAGACTCCACCCAGTACAGTTTTCCATTCGTCAGAGCCCTTCCTCATCTCGGCATAGGTGAGCTCGTGGGTCATCCGGTACACTGTGAGCAGGGGAGGAGGGTGTCACCATAAAATCACCAGCTGAGCTGCCGCAGATCCAGAGCGGCTTTGGCACCGGCACCTCTTTGCATTCATATCTTATGTCTGCGGAATCTGGGTCAGACTGCAGCTCAGGCCTGGGAAGAAAAAATCGAATCTACTCCTGCACATTGCAAAGCAGGCTACAGACATACGGTCCAATGCTGCAGATTTACTGCTGCAATTATGCAGCTGGGAACGAGCAGCCTTATCATTCAACCCATACGGCCTCATATCGATTCCATTTACAATCCTGAGGATGAAGATCATTTCAGTTTGCGGCAAAATGTATTAATGGATTTGAAATGCATCTCAGATTTTCTATGTGTATGCTGCGACTTGTGTTATACAGCCATCTACTGGGAAAAACTCAAACTCACATGTTAAATAACCTGACATTTAATTATTAGTTAACTAACTGGCAACTTGGAACTGGTCTTGTGGGACATTTTCTGGAACATTTTTTCCACTATCTAGTATTTTAATGAGGTCAAACTACATTACCCATAATTCCTCAATTTACAGCTAAATGATTTTCAGGTCATAGTAAAAAGCACTGAATTAAATATTTCTATGCTTAGATCTTCTGAGGCTGTCATATAAAAGACAATTTTAATAATATATTGGAATATACCACTTTTTTCCTTCAATAATATACATCATATATATATATATATATATATATATATATATATATATATATATATATATATATATATATATATATATATATATATTAGGGGTGCACCGATTGCAGTTTTCTGGCCGATCAACGATCACCGATCCTTAGGCAACCTTACCTGCCGATCTCGATTTTTTTTTGCCGATCTTGTTTCTTTCATAACTAAAAGACAGTTACTTCAATGTTTCCATTTTTATTGAGTAAATTGATATGAATACTCACAAAACATGAGGTAGTGTCCTCAAATATAAATAACATATAAATGAGCATTGCTGTTTGAACTACAAAATCATATTTTTTCTTCCAGACTTTAATTTCTCTAATTTTGTAAAAAAAAATATATATATATAGCTGTTATGACACACTTGTCCAAAAAATAGGGAGGGAGGCAGCCTGCACTGCACCTCTCTCGGGAATGGGAGAAAAGGCTGATTTAACCCTCTGGGGCCTAGGGGTAGGAAACACACTTTCACTGACTGGGGCATGATCACACATTTCATCACACTTAATTCATGGCAAATAAATTTATTTCTTATATATTTGTTTTGCCATTACACTCATCTTTATTTTAATATATATTGTAAATATGTCAGATTTTTGTTAAGTTTGAAATTTGACATCAAAGTATAGACATTGCAAAATGCAGTTTGGAACACTTGCAGAAACATTATAAAAGTACATAGTAAGCAATGCTGGCAGTTTGTTTTGATCCCAGATATCTGATCACCAAAGTCTTGGCTACATGAAGATGACTAAATGGTGTAGATGCAACATTCATTTGGATAAATAAATAAGAAAAACCTAACTCATGTAACTATTTCTGGCTCCTTTCATTGAATATGTAGCAACTTTCATGTGTATGAATGAGCCATTGTCACCTGGCCACGTCCCCAACCCCCTTTTATGGCGCTGAAGGGGATGTATCTGGATCGCGTTTCACCGTTGCGCTGTTAATCAAATTACCATGCGAATGCGATTTGAATACGCGCTAATGCGGCTATTTAGAATGTGAATAGCGATCTTCGGGTGAGAGCGGTACTACACGCCCCCGATGCAGGTAAAACAAAGTAAGATGACATTGTTTACTTTTTTGCCGATTTAACCTAATTAAAAAAACTTTAATACTTCCGACAATGGACGTTTTGAAAAGAAGACAGATTACGGATTTAGCCAGCGTTTTTTTCATGATTATACATTAAGATTTCAGCGAGATATTTATAAACTGAAATAGACGCGAAAAGTACGCGATGTCGTCGACGACATACTCGACCCCAAAGAGTTAAAAGCATATAACTAAGATCGGTGGATCTCATGGGAATATGGTCGATTTCTGATCCCCTCAAATTAACGTGATCGAGGCCGATCGATCGGTGCGCCGATCGATCGGTGCACCCCTAATATATACAGGGGCGCCGCTAGCAATTTTGGGCCCTATGACAAAATATGAGGTTGGGCCCCCCTACGGTAACTTATTATTAATAAAGCAGATCTCTGGGGGGCCCTAAAGGGCGTGGGCCCTTAGAATTGTCCCAACTTTCCCCCCCTTAGCGGCGCCCCTGAATATATATATATATATATATATACACACACACACACACACACAGCAGAACTCTTGGTTTCAACTACCTTTGCTCTTATTAGCTGTAAGGAATAAATAAAATACAGCAAGAAATTATATAACTATACTCTATTTGTGACTGTAATGTTGATCAGTATTACTAATGTACTTTACGCATCATTTTGTTTTTAGAACCAAGGAGGATGAAAGCTTTTGCTCTGCTGTTTTTTTATATATATACATATAGTCTCTCATCAGTTACAGAAGGAGCAGCAGGGTGCTGGGTTTGGGACACACATAATTCCTTCCCCACACTCTTCTTTCCCAGAGCAGTGTCTTGCAATCAGTTTGAGAAGCCTGAGCTCCTACTTGTCAAAATATGGTTTTACTAAAATATGCAGCTGTGTGCCTTTAACGAGCCAAAAATCCTGGCAGCTGACAATGAGAGTATTTTCTGAGTTAAATCGCAGTTTGGCCTGGGAAGGATTTTATCTGCTGGACAGCAATGTAAAAATCTTGGCTTATGGATTCACATCAGCGTATTGCTGCCATGACAACGGCATAACATGCTCAGTGAGGTGGTGCTTTAAGGTGGCGGCGGGCAACTTTACATGCCAGCTTCTCCTCCATGCTAAGGTTGGTCCAGGGGCCCTTCTCCTTCTCCTTCAGCTTCCTCTGTTCAGGGCTCGGGCTCCGCACAAAGGGCACATCAGGCAGCGGAGTGTCCAGACGGCTGTTGTACTGTGGCTGGGAGCAGTCAGTCACATCTGCAGTCAGACCTAGGACAGCAGACAAGGGCAAACACAAGGCAGGCTGTTTAAGGAGATCCTCCTCCCCAGCTCAGAAAACCTCCATTGCGGTGCGGGGGGGACGGGGGGGACGGACAGCCATACAAGGATACTGCAATCATCATGGATCTGTAGAGTAGAAATGATAAAATATGTGACTGAAACACATTTTTTAAATCCTAGGTAGGAAGCATATATTTCAGTGAATATATTCACTGCAATTCATCTCCAAGTTTAAACTGGTTAAATTTTTTAAAACGGAGTCTTTTTGACAATCGCTTTAAATAAATACATCTAACACTATTTGCAGTAGGTAGGATTAGGGAAATGTTTTTATGAAATCAGTCAGACTTAAGTGTTATTATCACCCAGGTGCAAAATAAAACTGAGAAAATTATGGACTTCCTGCAGAGAAAATTGGCGATGCATTAATAGAATAATGAAACAGAATGAATATTTCATCTATTTTGCCTGTCCCATCTTGGGCTCCGTGAGTCACACAGATAGGTGTGAGGAAGCCTGGGGGGGGGGGGGGGGTCGCAGAGCAGGGAGAGGCAGCATTCAACACCCATGGAGTAAATGGGGGTTTTCAGGCCTTGCTCAGGATGCCAATGGTGGCATCAATCCGCCAACCCTTAGATTTGAACTGGTGACCTTCTAATCATGACCACAGGTTCCTATCCTGCACAGCCACACCACACAGGAGTAAAGCATAGCAAGATAGCAAACTTCCTATTAAAAGGTGGTACAAAAATGGATTAAATTAGCTTTTTCTCAAAGGTAGCCCAGTTCATTGATGGTTCCTATTCATAGCAGCACATATCCCATTAACTTCAGTAATATTTTTCCATTTTCACACAGTACATTGGGGAACAGATATTAGCACATCAGCGGCCCCTGCTGGCTAGAGTTAAGGTTTCGCACCCAATACAGTCCAATAAGCACCGTTCTGCCGCACTGTTTTTGTAAAGCCACAGGCAACTTTACAGAGACAGCCCAGCCAGTTCTTCATCCGGATTAACATTAACATACATTTGTAAACAAAAATAGCAAATACATTTACCATCATTTATTATACACACTGATATGACTAACACAAACCATGTTTTCAAATATAAATTTACAATGTAATTTAATTTTATGAACTAAATGTGGTCATATAGCATTTTCATCTGACCAGTAGGGGGTGCACTTGCACGCCTGGTATAATCACCTCTGTTCAGTGAAACCGAGAGCGTTCACGCGCGCCACTGCCTGGTACGTCACCTTTGCCGTGAGCGGCTAGCGTGCGCTGGCCGGTGGACAGTCCTCTCCAGAGCGCGCACCGCAGACCGTATACAGCTGCTCTAGACGCCAGCATCTGAACGGGGAATGGCGTTTCTATCCAGTTTATGGTTGCGACGTATGCAATTATCACTTACATAAGGAATACTTTAATGATTACTAGAAAACGAGTTTAAGTTCGTAACATTTCATTTTATGACCGTTAAGGTAATTGCGTTTAATATACCAAATTGCTTGTTGTTCTTTATTTATTTAAAGGATAAATAAGAAATAATAATCAAGGTCAGTCTGGAACTAGCCCAACCAGTTAGTTCTCAAGTAATGTTTCTCGAAAAAAAAATAATTTATTGCTATGACTTCCGGAGACAGTCCATCACATCCCCTGAGAAAGAGCAAGGGCATCCACGTCGTTCATATCCTCTGTAACGTCCGCTATACGTGCGCTCTTTGCGGCCGTCTGCTCCCACCGACGGTATTAACAGGTGGCTGAGTAAAGTGTGCTTGCATATGGTGTGCAAGCCGGCACGTAGCATTCAAAGTTACAAAAATTGCGCGGATGGAGGACATGTAGCATGTGATAGTCACATCACGTAATATCTTTAATAATTAAAATAAACTATTCTCCCCTGCCCAAACAGGTGCAAAGTTGAGGCATAAATCAACAACAAAGAATGTAAAATAAGAGCCCTATGCATTTCAAAGAATGTCTGTGTAAAGAAATATTAGACCACATTGGGTTCTAAGACATAATGGATCTTTTTGCATGACGTATACTTTTATACTGTCGAAGTAAAATACATCTATGCTTTAATTTTACCTACAAGTGTGCAGAGTGAGTTTTATTACGAAATACGCACTACGTTTATATGTTTATATATATATATAGCGGGACACATCCAAACATCGCAAGAACTGCTTATTTTTAAAGGAACGTGTTACAGTTTTTTACGGGCAAGGCACTTTTAGATTCCCCCAAATATCTGAGGAAGGATTAATTGCTGCGACACATCAGAAGCGCCTCCAGAATCGATCAAAACCATTTAGTAAACTTCATAACTCACGTTAGTTATCTGAACATATATGGCAATATCAATGTCCGCTTATACATTACATAATATATAGTCATAGCATGTACTTATTACGTAGAAACAACAGTTGCATTTTATGCAAAGACAAATACAGCAAAACCGACGACTAGTTAGTTGCTGTAATTAAAGGTAAATACCTCTGGTTATTTTTGTCCTTGCTCTCAGTGAGTGTCTACGTGCATTTGCCGTCGTGCTCTATGGTCCGTGTTTATTTATTGTGCAGGTTTAAAAAACTGAAGTCAGGTGTCTTTCGCTATTAAGTCAAGCAGCCAATAGGAAGCTTTCCTGCGGCCGTCCTGCGGACTATTTCCAGCCCTCATTCCAAGTCAGAAGCGCTCGTTGTTTTATTCATCATAACGTTAGAGGACGAACAGTTTAATGTGGGGATGCGCTCACATGTGTTTAAACATCAAATGACATTCAACAGGAAATGATCTAACTAATAATTCTTGAATTGCGCATTTGTGCAATATGAGTAAATTTAACGCAAATGAAAGTTGTCAGGTTTTTACCCTACTCTTATTTTCTTACATATCTGTCGTTCACAGCTGAACGCCACAAACAAAAAAAGGTAAACAAAACCAAAGACTCGCGCTTTGGGTTTTAAAAGCGCACGGAGGGGGGGGGGGGGCTCGCGAACGTTTTGTCCAGGGGCCCACACAACCCATAATCCGTCCCTGGGTACAGACAGTAGGCTAAGATATGCTTTAAGAAATAAAATTACACATTCATGTAAAAACGTGTAGAAGATATTTTTCATTGCTCCATCATCTTGTTGAGGGTTAAGCAAATACGTCAGAATCCCATTCATTCGAGAGAGAGTGCACGTTCACATCACATCCCGGCACAGGCATGAGCTGCCTGTCCCGTGACACAAAAGGGCGCACTGGCTGTTCCTATTTTTGGTAGCCTAGAGTTTCCTTCCTAAAATCTTGGCAAAGCTCATTTCTTTCCAGCACCGCATTACCACAGTACAAATGGCGGATGTAACAAGAAACGCTACTCCGCCACCCAATTGTTACGCTATCTATAGTAAATACATTATTACAGTCAGCCAGGTGTAGATGAACAGTAGGACAGTAAGTAAATTTAACCAGTGATTCAGGCAGTATTAGCTGTCATATATATGGTTCTTCAAAGCAAGGGCGTAGATTTGCTCTGGACATTGGTGGGGACCTATGACTCCACCCCCCCCCCATCCCCTTCCCCACCCACCAACCCCACCACCCCAACTCCGTCCACGGAATGCATGTTTTTTTAATATGCTGCAAAATGCAAAATCACTTTACATTAATACTAGCAATGCTTCGATTGATATTAATCCACTTGAAATGCAATTCATTAAGTTAAATTAAGGAATAGTGTAATGTCAAAGGAATGGAACCACTTAAGGAGTAAATAGTGAGTAAAGTTTTTTTGGGGGCTGGACAATGCCTTTAATAGGCCTCACCTTTGACCCTAACTCTTCCCCTCTGACTGCACTAGTACCTGACAGGATTGCCACCTGATGAAATAGCGTGACAAAAAAGTGAGACATGTGAGTTCAAAACTTTTGCCAAAAACACTAATGAATCACTTACATCCTCAGCCTATCACTCCTCATAATGTTAAATATTAGTATAATCAACATGTATAATACACACACACATATTATAATGTTATATATAATCAACATTCAGATTCACCTCCTGTGACCTTGCCTCTTCACCTAAACTACAACATGGCTGATCTGCTTCTGTCCCCTAATAAAAAAACATTGAGGGATTCCTTATGAGCATTGACAGAGAACGCCTCAGCTTATTATTGGTAACATTGTTAAATCTCGGGACAACTAGGTATAATAATATCAAGTCATCGTTCAACATCACCTGTGACCCCTTCTCTCCATCACTGTCTGATACACAGCACAGTTGTTTAGGTTCTGTCACCTGACAAAACAGGATAAACACATGCCATTTAAACAGCAATCATTTTATTTCACTTTTTCTGAGTCTTTGTGTGCAAATCTCGAATCAAATCATTAATGTTTGCCAAGTCAGTGAATGCATTTTAAAAACTATTTGTGCGAAGTGGATTGTCTATTGGTGAACTGTCAATAAAATTCTAGCCATGGCAATATTAGTATGTGGCATATCAATTTCTTTCACAAGACTGATTTCTGACAAATAGTCGTCATTAGATTAGGAGAACTGACAGGGATCATATTTATACTTTTACATTTAGCTGTTTAATCTGCTGTTAGTTTTAAGTCCGTATTCACAGACTATAGCCTGCCCTGCTATAATGAATGTGCGTCAAAGCGGTAAAAAAAAAAAAAACCCCACTAGCATTAACGTTAATTGTTGTCATTACTTTGATGGACTTTGATGGATTCACTAGCGAACTTGAAGTGACTTACACTTTTCTTTGAAAAAAAGCTCCTTATGTCCAGCTTCTTTTTTTTTTGCTGCCGCCATCCTCACATGTGTCACCCAACACACCTTCTTGCACGGGGAAAAAAATCCACTGCATTTGGCGCTGCTTGTATCTGAACGCAGCCACAGCCTCTCGCATGATAGCAGGGAAATGCACAGCCAATCAAAATGTTCATATGTGTTTTGGGGGCGGGAGGACTCAAGGAGAGAACGTGATTTATCCCTTTCTGCGTGTCTAGGTTAATGTTGACAGCACGATTGTTTTTTTTTTTAAGTGGATTAAATTATTGGTGGGGACATTTCAATGGTCGGAGGATATTGGTGGGGACACATCCCCTCCGTCCACCCTAAATCTACGCCCCTGCTTCAAAGGAGCTATATTACCCTTCTGATTGAATGCATAGACCTACAGATAAATTTGGTTTTTACAAGGAGTTTCGGTATCAGAATTTCAGGTTCCTTTTTGGATTAAATCCATACTTTCCATTTTAGACATCCACTTTCGTTTTTAAGATGGTGATACAATGGGTTTGGCATGTATATGTAAAGATACCATTGTGTGGGATTTCGTAAAAGTCACATTTCACCAGCAAGTAGCCTACAGCAGGTTTGACGTTACACAGGTCTCTTGGGTTAAGTTCTGTAATTTGATTTTATTGATCATAATGGACTCTGTACCGGATCATCACTCCGTTACCCATCATCTGCCCTGAAGGACATCATGCAGGTCCCCACGAGCCTCCTCCATCATAATCATTGATCAAAAAGTGAGACATATACTTCAGAAACAAACTATCAGGGAAGCAGCTGGCAACGATCACATCTCACCCACCACGCTCACTGTGCAGCATCGTGCTGATCCACTGGCCTCCATTTTTGCGCCTTCTAATGAGTCCATGAGAAGCTCTCAATCCAAACACCCACTGTACAAGTTTCATACTCTTATTGACTCATTTGCATCATACCCAAGCTGTCTGCACATTTATTCACTTGTTTACATACTTGCCTCATCATTGTATATCTCCCGAAATACAAATTATAATACTGCAAAAAAAAATATGTATTTTTGCATTTAGATTTTCAGTTGTACGTTTGCTTAAGCCATGACACCGCCCGCACCAAAAGAAATTCCTTGTACTTCTCTATACTTGGCGAACAAAAAATTCTGATCATCCGAGACAGTAGTACAAATCATAAAGAATGATGCCAAAAGATAACGGATGTAGTATGTTGGTTCAGTAGCATCGTTTATTTCTCAATCAGCAAAATAAAAACAAAAACTACAATACCATTAATGTCATCTCCATGCCAGTTATGTGCATTTACAACGAATAAAAAGTTTCCCTCCTGTAACATCATACGTCACAATAAAACAATAAAAAATCTGCAGTTTTACAAACATGATTTTACGTTTCCGTACACAAAAAAATATACCTTTCTCTGGCACTTAAGTGTCCTCAGTATGAACGTTTCTATTATTTACAGTACAATCAGTACTTTAAAACGGTAAAACAGACGCGTTTTTGCTGCATGCCCCGAACAAACCGAAGAACAGGTGCACTGTGGGTATTCAGACAGCGGCTGCTCATTGCATTGCTTTGATCGTTAAAAATCTTACACTAGTATTTTAATGCATAAGACAGGTACAACCATCATTCCCCTCCAAACCCTGTTAATTCAAATCTGCAACTATATAAAAAAAATAAATAAAGCTTTGAATGATTATCATTTTACAGTATATTTCAAAGACATTTAATGAAAATACAGACCCAGACTTCGGGGAGAAAAAAAAAAATTCAATCTGAAATCAGGCAGCAGTCGTATCCACTTTGTACAGTTTCGGATTCTGGCTTTAAATCCACGTTCGCATTCATCTGAACTGTCCGCAAAGGTTCTCCTTCCTAGCAGCACACTCTGGAGGACAGAAGGCACTCATGACACCGATGTGGCCAGTGCCCCCTCACCACCCCCTAATCCTGTATAAACCTGGGGGGGGAGTGTTGGGGATCCCATACATGCCCTAACATGTGGGCCTCAATCTGGACAACTGCTGTCCTGCTCCAGTCCCAAAAACGTCCCCGTGATTCAGGGTGGAGGCAAGAATGGAGTACAGAGGTACTAAAAATGGCAAGGTTATCATAACAGACTCCCCCCTCCCGCAAGGGACAGAAGCCAGAAGGGGGGATTAAAGAATAAATCTCCAACAGCTCTTTGCTTCATTATTTCAGTCATCCATCGACGTTCCAAACCCTGTTTTCCGGCACACCACCTGAAACTCAGGGACAGCGCCCTCCGTCCCCCCCCCGTCCCCCCCCCCAGCAAGGCCCCGCCCCCTGTCTCCACCCTCGACACCCCCACCCCCACAGCAGCATCACATGTCACTCAAGTCAAAGCAGTCTATCACTCCACCTCGCTCCCCTTCCTGCTGGCACCTGCGGGAAAGAGACAGGAAGGAGGAAAGGGGATGGTCACTAACCATTCAGGACAGCATTTTAGAACAAATCACATGAGAAAAGAATTAGCACAGCCTGTGACTGGCCTGCCAGTGGTCATGTGGACAGGGTGGGAGCACCAACCTTCAGACTGTCCCAAAGTCTTCGTGGGTGGTGGGTCGAGCTGTAGAAACAACATGTGTTAAAGCAACAAGACTTTTCTTGATTTATGAGAACAGTGTCTGGGTGTTTATGTCACCTAATAAAGCCAGTCCTATAGTCGCAGCCAATCAGAATGAGGAATGGGAGAACATGCAGGATTTGAGCATGTGTGTGTGTGTCTGTGTCTCTGTGTGTACATACCTCACTGCAATTCATATTCATGTCTCCCCTCAAAAGAAAGAAAACAAAGGCTGTTAAAAAGGATTGCTCACCAGCGCCCTCTTGGGTTAAGTTCTGTAACAGCAATGCCAGACACGGGATGACTGGAGAATACTGATCCAGGGGAAAGATGGGTGTGTGGGAATGGGGAATGGCAAGGTGGTAACTGGTTGGAATTTGGTTTGAGGGGTGTTGTATCAGTGTGTTCACTGGGTTCACCACGTCATGGGGCTAGGAGGTAAATCCAAAGCAACACTCTCACATCTGCATTCTCTGATGCCCACGGAATTTTGCATAGAGAGAGTAGCCCTTCATTAACAGCCCATGTCATTACCATTTTAAGCTTCCTCTAGACTTCAGGTTAAAGTTTAACATTAAAGGGCTGTTTACAATTTCCATGCAGCAAGATGTACCCTGTGCACCCTTCTGCGCCCTCACTCTGTCCGTTCACTCCTCCAATCTGCCCTTTCCGCTAACCAGCTGTTCCCTGACTATGAAGGGCTGTCACCTGCTGGGCAGCTGCCCCTTGTGGCCAAAAAAGGTTAATGCATTGGTTAATAATAAAGAGCACTGCTGATTTCATGCTGCAGACAGTTTTTGGACCACAAATCAATTAGGGATTGAGAGGTGCTAATTTTAAACTTGCTGCACTGGGACAATGAAACTTCTGTTTCTATATTAATACATTTGTAACACATTCAAGCTGATTAAAGCAGGACCCACAGAAGCCAAATGCCTGGAGCTAAATTGTACCGTACGTGTTCTTGTTAAATTTATTTAAGCCCAGTAGTTTAGATTATTATGATCAGTCTTGTTTACACCAATGTGGCCCAGTTAGCCTTCCTGGAATGACGTGGTAGCCAAAACGGGTTACTGTGAAGGTTAGTATCGGACCAGAACCTGCAAACATGCCTTAGCGACGGCTTAGCGACAACAGCCAGGCAGGCAGGCTGGAGCTCCACTTCAGGCCAAGGTGCCAGGCGGCACCCCTACCTGTGGGGACCCATGGGGAGGGGTCGGGGAGGGGGGAGGAGCTCGGTTCGGGTTTCCAGAGGTTCAGGAATGCTGAGCGTCTATACCTGCCGGCGTGAGCACGAGGGCTTGCAGGATATCCGACAGGGACACAATGCCCACGATTCTGGCCTTTTCGTCCACCACCACCAGCCGATGGACCTGGGGGGGGTTTACAAACCACACCTATAAGCAGGACTGAACCCTGCATTCCAGCTGTGCTGTTTGAGCACCAGAAGTTCAGGGTGAGTTCCAGCGTGACTATGGCGACGCCAACCTCGGCTTTCACGATGCGGTCCACGATGGTTTCCAGCGTCTCCAGCCTGTTGCACTTCATGACACCCTCGAAGTACTGCGAGCGGTGTTGCAGGGCCTGTGTCACGCTGATGTCCAGGTTGTTGTAGGTCTTCTCAGCCGCAAGGTTCTGCATAGATGCAGGCGTGTCAGCGGACAGACCGGGAAAAAGGCCAGCGCTCACATTTTATCATTATTATGGCGTTTGATAATAAAAGCACGCAAGGGTGACAGTAAGGATACTCACTATGACATCAAACTTTGAATAAATGTCAACAACCTTGCCTGGAAGCAAAACAAGTTGAAGAGAATTAAGGGAGATCTTTCATTTAAGGTTCTGGCAGGTCACTGAAAGGGTCAAATGAAGCAGCACCAGTACCGGACTCGTCCACCACAGGCAGGGCAGACACCCTCCTCTCCACAAAGATGCTGAGTGCCTTGATGATTGGCGTGTCAGGGTGGATGAAGGCGATGTTCTCATAGGTGCCGATGCCCAGCTCCTGTAGCGTCTGCTTCATGAAGGCGGGTTTCGGCATCTCGCAAACCTGGAGGCACGGGGGGATGGTCTGGACCTTTACAGGCTACACTAGCTGCAGTATTTTACTTGTATGTTTATTTTTAAAAACTGGGGCACGCAATGTTGTAGGTGCCCCCTGCTGGTCCACTGGAGAATTGCGTTTTGCACAGGGCCATAGCGTTACAGCAGGGCGTATTGGGGGCAGGTTACAGTAACCCTCTCTGGAGCACCGTGCTGTGGGACCATTAATCACTGTGAGAGTATTCTGCTTTCCATCGATCACAGGAGTGAGCGCCTGAATTCGCCAGCATTACATTAATCACTGATTTCTGAAGCAGCTGCAGTGACAGTAAACATCAATCAAACCCTGCTGTTACACTTTTTGCAGATAACAAGGGAATTTGGATCACCAAGAAGAACTGAATATGAAGAACTGGGAAGTAGAATGTAATAACCATCTAGTCCACTAGAGGGAGAATGTCTGTTCCTTTACAGAATATACTCTATGTGGCCTATTAGTAACAGAAACCGAAATAACAGACAATGTATAACTTCATAATGGATATAAATTTTCTGCTTTTTTCTTCAGATGCAGCTGACTGGTGCTAAACAGCAAAAGGCATATTTAGCAGAGTGTTTCGGGAAGGTCACCCAGAAGCACTCGCAAGCAGGGGGTGGGAGTGAGATGGTGTACTCACGAAGAGTTGAAGGAACTTCAGGATCCGCTTGTGTGTGAGGATGTACAGAGCGTTCCCACTCACAGGGTCAATGACGGGCAGCCGGTGGATCTTATTTTTGATTAGCGAGTACACGGCGTCAAAGATGCTGCGGAACACAAAGAGAATGGGGAAATGTTCCCATGGGGACGATAAGACGGGACCTCAGGAGTGCCATTCGGAAACTGTCACTGCTGAGGAGTCAATTTATTCCCAGCTATGTGACCATTTTGACAATCAGGCCCGCTATGTCCAACACATCCTCAACCTGGGTATTGTGTAAATCCTTAACCTTTTATATGTTGGTGCTGTTTTCCTAACACTACAGTGTTTCTGACTGACACAGCAAGCTTAGAAGAAGGGAAAGACCTTGGTATCCTGAGCAACAAAATGTCTATAATGTCACCATCTATGATTAGAATTGGATAGAGAACTCAACAAGTGCTATTGTTGAAATAGCCACTAGGGGGCAGATTCCCCTCAAGGTTTTTTGAATCACTGACAGAGCCCAATGCATTTCCTTCAAACAGAGAAGCCCTGAATTATTTAGTGCTCAAAAGCTATTTAACAAACAGCAGAATAGAGCAGTATTTTCCTCAGGGAAAAGCAGAGAAAACAGAAGCTGATCCAAGGGGGAAAAATGAAACTTAGTACGCATGTGATACAAATGCAATGTACCAAATGTACTCTAATGTACCAAATGAGCATTAGAGAATGAAAAGCCCATTCAGTAAATCTCAGTTGGGACTGTAACATGTGAGGAGGAGCCCTCACCTTGCATCTGGGGAAATGTTCACCAAAGGCTTGAAGGTCTCCTGAAGATAGAGCTCTGCAAGAAAGCAGAAGGCAAGTTCATCATGCAACCTCAGCTCAGCCCAGCCGTGAGAGCTCATGGACACAGGCGTACCTCTCCACGTCTCGATTTTGTGCTCCTCCAGCTCGTAGATCTGTACCTGGAAGACAGGCATCCATGAACTTCTCAATGCCGTTCATTTAACACCAAACCTCATCCACTGTGCTCTCTACTTCCATTTTCACCTGAACGCCTTGCATGGCTCATGTAAGCATCTCCCTCTTTCAGTTTAACCAGAACATTCTATCATTCCTCAGAGGCCATGCTTCTCAGGAAGCACCCCACAAGGCCAGTCAGAATGGGAGAAGTCAGCATCTCCAGGTAGGTGCACCTGAGAGCTCAGAGTGCTTCTCATATAGCAAATACAGGCTGTAAATAGGCTATATAAACCAAAAGCTGTTCAGGGTACACAGGCTGGGGTGACTCAGCACTGGATTCCAGAGTTAATCATTTCTACCAGGGCTCCAGGTGCATTCTGGGAATACAGCAATGGCTGCCGGCAAATCATCATAACGACACGCTCAGGGTCAGGCTAGAGGGCCTATGACATTGCCCTTAATCACCTAATGCCTTCATGAATAATAACACATCTTCTAAACTTCCTTGTTCCCTGAAGTCACAGAGAAACAGGAAATAGACACCTACCATGGGTGACTTGTAGTATCTGTGCAATATGTTGATGAAGTCTGTGATTGTTAGCATCCCTGGTGGGGGAAAATGAAACAAAGCCTGGTTATTATGAGGAAATGCATCGCCGCTACGAAGCCAACAGCAGGACAGATGAGACAAGGGGCACCTTCATGTCACCATATGAGGAGGATTTTATTAACAATCTTGCAGTTTTTACACTCTGGAATTTTACAGGAGTAAATCAGGTTAACCCCTCATAGGATGGGAACTAACAAACAAACAAACAAACAAACAAACAAACTTCTACTCAAATTTCACGTTCCTAAACTCCATGCCCCCTAGTGTCTATAAACAGATATTCTCACCAGAATGCTTTCAGCAGGACCTCCTTTGGTCCATCTATAAAAGTCACCCTGCAGAAGCTCGCCAAAGAACCTCTGTAATTAAACTTTGTCCCTGAACTTTAGAGGACGGGTAATGCCAAGAATTAAACATTAACAAGCTGCTGGCAACAAGGCCCTAAACCCGAAACCCTGCCTTCCGTGCATTTGCAGACACAGTATTCTTATCAGGCCTGCTGTATCTTGGGGGTGGGGGGTCTTGCTTCGGAGTTTTCAGCATCTCCCCAAAGCCCAGGGGAATGCTGGTGCTGGTCTGCTGAAGGTCCTCAGCGAGATAATGGTTGCTGCAGGCTGGCAGGGCTGCAGCAAAGATGGCCCCGAGGTACAGCTGATGAACAAGCCTCATTGGCTAGTCAGCCAGAGCCCCCCCCCCCCCCCAGCGGTGCCCCCTACAGGGAGACGCACCCTCACTTCATTTAAAGCTGGCGAAACGTGACGGGCTACTAATTTCCAGTGTGGTCGGTCTGCTCGTACCCCTCCATCAAAGGAATGAGCCCCACATGCATTGCATCCACATTTCACACGTGAGGAAAAGCCAAGAAACTGTCCCGCTAACATCTCGCCGACACCAGGAGAGAGAGGGAGTGTGAGAATCAGGCCACCGGGGGCTGGTGTGGCCCGATTTAATCTGCTCCCTGAGGGCAGAGGAGAGGAAGAGGAAATGAAGGAAGCAGAGATGGAAAAAAAGGAGGGAAGGAAGGCCCCTTAGCCACGAAGACGGCCTGTCGCGCAGGGCCGCGTATACGTAGCTGGTTTTATTTTAATGTGCCCGTCTCTGCGAACCTGCCTCTCAGGGGGCGGTATTTATATCCGTCTCCATGACTCCGGCCCACATGGAGTATGCTGACGTAGGCGGCTGGGGACCCCGCTGGCTTGGGGGGGGGGGTGGGTGGAGGTCTGGGGGGGGGGGGGGGGCAGGAAGGTCTGGTAGTTTGCATCACGATGTGGCGATTATTCCAGGGGGGAGATGAAGGGACAGTTCACTGAAAAAATATAAGGCAGGAGTTTGAGGTCCTGGCAGGGAAATCAGGATGTTATTGAGACAGGCGGGGTCCTGGCAGGGAAATGGAGTGTTATTGAGACAGGGGACGGTGCTCTACCGACAAAATTCAGTGGCAACAATGTCCGAATTAGTCATGTAGCAGTTGAGGGAGCGTCAAGATTATATTTAATCTATTTAGCGAATGCTTTTATTCTAAGAGCTGTACTTCTTGGGGAAAGCAGGGCAGTTGGGGACCCTCCTGATTGCAGACACAGTACCCCAACCGCCGAGCCGCACACTGGCCCCAGATGAAGATCACAGGTGCCTGTTGGTCATGTTTTCATCTACCCTGGTATTACGATACCAGGGCTCCTCCTGACACAGGATGATTGCGGGTACTGCCCCCTCTACCCAGATCAGCTGCCACGACCCATTTCTGAATTAATCCCGTGCTAAACAACAAATCCTTAAATCCCCCATCCACAGAGGAACTTACGTTAGGGCTGTAAGGGGCCATATGAGGAAGAGCTCAAGATCCCCATCGGCCATCAAATCCTAAAATGCGACACACACTGCAAGCTTTTGCTAACCAATAGGAGTCTTTGGCACACTGTGTGTTGAACTCACCCCTGATAAATCATTGCAGAGGCCCCTCCCACTAGTTGCAGAATACAGGTGCCCCTTGTAAAAGATGCAATCATTTCTCTTCAGCACGACTGTTTAATAGGGCTGCACACAGAGTTAAGCCATGCCCAATCGTTAAAGTGACAGCTTTAATCATAAATGAACAATAGAGTTTACAAGGTTAAAAATTGACCTGGTGAACACAAACGGATGCGCAGGCTCTATCCTTGGGAACCTATTTTATGTAATAATGTTTTTAAGAAGCCCATATAAGCTCAGCTAAATACCAGTTATCAGAAGCCTTTCTGAGCGAGATAAAGGGTCTAGAAGAGACCAGCTCTGTGCATCCAAACAGTTAAAGAAAATTCCTGGACAGTTTAGAAAGGATGATGAATTGCTGCTTGTCTGAGATGGATGAGAGAAGGATGACTGATGAGGTCGTATCCAGCCTTCCAGCCTTCATCACGACGTCTAGACTCAACATAAGCCCCGCCCCACACGTCGCGGCCAGCCGTCGGTCCGCTCACTCGCCGGGGCCAAGCACGCGAGGCCCATCACCACCCTCCTCAGAGAGTATCTATTTTCGGAACGCCTGCCGCCGCCTCGACACGGTAACAGACAGCATCCTCCCACCTGCTCAGTGCCTGGGAGCTCGAGGGCATCTCAGGTGCACAGTCCAATTGTCACTGTGACCAAGGGACCCGGCCGGGGCTACATACTCCCTCAGGTTAGCGAAAATCTGACCTAAAATTAAACGCTAAACAAATGCAGAATGGAGATCTGTATAAAGGGCCACAGATTTTTAAATACAAATGATGTAACGCTAAATATAATTAACACTCCTAAAAAATGCCGGAAGAGCCCCTCATACTGGAAAGGCTGACGACACCGTTATTCCCCTAGGAAGCAGCAGTCTCCAAACGTGTCTATGCTACATTATTATTTTTTTTTTTTTGAAAAGCAGTCCGTTCAAAGTTTCTGGGGGTGTGTTTTGTTTTTTTTTATATATTTCTACAACAAACGTGAAGTTTTTTTTAAGACGGTCTGGCGAGATTTCCATTTTATTCAGTGGGTGGCACCGATGATTCCAGAGTGTTATCCACCACCTTCATCTACGCACAGGTCACCAAGTAGTGGCTCGTGTTCGATGACGGCCAAGCATCTGCAAAAAGGGGGCATCAAGCAGACATCCGGATGAGCAGGCCGCTTGATACTCACCTACGAAACTCTGCTTCTTTGTCTCCCAGAGCGGAGCGGCGCGGACGCCATTGGCCACCAGGGCGAAGAAGGCCTTCTTAACCTGTGTAAGAAGAGGAGGCGCTGAAGGTGCCTGCTGTCAAATCTTAGAGCTCGCCTCACACATCTGTCTGTCCCATAACCCAACAGAAACATCTGGCAAACGAACAGCTTGCAGAGTAAAGTCCAGGTTTCATTTTGTCAGCGGAAAAGTTGTGTTCGCGACAACCCAGCCTGACCATCTCCTCCCCATTCCTGAGCCTGATCAAGACCACCAAGTAGAAAGCAGGGGGAACCCTGACCACAACCAGACCACCAGAGCTTCCAAACATCTGTCCGATTAAATTGAGGAAACTCAATTTACCATACTGTAAGACAAGCTTCCACATTACGGTCGGCCATAAACCAGAGTTCGACCGGGTACCAAATCAAGAGTCATTGACTCTAACCAGTCAGGAAGGCTTCGGTCATCTTACCTAATTGAAGAGCAGCCTAAGGAGGTTTAGTGAGGCGTTTTGCGATCTCATGCTTACTGATGGGCAGGAAAATCAGTTTCCAGGGCAAACGGCACCCAAAATTCCCTAGCAACGAAGAACACATATTCCAAGTGCTGAATCACGGGGCCCTGGGCCGCTGCTGCAATGACATACACGGTGTTGCATGGTCACATGAAAGCCCCCAGACCAATGCATCTCTTCAAAGGCCATTTGACAAGTTTATGAAGGTCCATCCACGGTCTAGACGCAACTGGGAGAACATAACTGAGTGCTGTCTCTGTCTCGCAGCCTATCACCAACTCGTTTGGGACTGGTCCATGCTGCTGTACAGAATGCATGCTACGCGTTGCTGTGTGCCAGTAAGGAAACCATCAGGAATTTTGCCTGCAGCTACCCAGAGGCATTGCAGCACGCATCAACATTGGCTGAGATGCTTCCTCCTGCGTGACAACACCCCCCCCCCCCATTCTGTACCAGAAAACACCAGCTTTGTTTCCTTTAATCAGGCCTCATCCAACTGACCTCTCTGAGAGATGAGCATTTCGGATTAAAAGCACGCCCGCAGGCGGCTGGGCTGACATCATCCTTCTCGTACACGTCTCTCAGATGAAAGTAGACCTCTCTTTGGCCTAGCGAGGGGAAGGCCCAGCACGTACATTTCTGATACGCGGATCCCTTAGATAGTCGGGAAACAAAAAACAATGAAGCCCGAGAGGAGGCAGAACATTCAAGACCAAAAAGAATGCTGGGAATCTTCGGGCCAAGAAACAACACTGCCAAAAGGACACACACACACACACACACACACACACACACGCACACTCACACTGAACTGGATTGTATAAAAACAGTTTCATGGTTTTAGAAGAGACAATGAAAGCTGGAGAAGAAAAACCAACAACTGAAAGTGTTTTATAGGTCTACAAATTTATAGTATGGCCTTTATCCCATTAAAATATGAATCTAAAAACCCTTTAAAAGTTCATTAAATATTAACCAGGCAGTCTTGAGAGGGTCATCTAAAGAGGGTCATTTTGCGCAACGTACACACCAAAAATATTATTTTGATTCCAGTCAAGTTTGCTGTTGGTGGCATTGGTAGTGGAAAGAAGCTATATGTTTACATTTATATTCTGAAATATATTCCTTAGACAACCATTGGTGTTTGATGAAGATGATCTTGCCCTAAACCCCAAACCTTGAGTGGGTCCACGGGGCCGACACCCTTGGAGAAAACGCCCCCTTTGCATTAATGTCTCCAGCGGTTTAACCACTGATGCAAGTCAGGTCACATGGTGCCCTTCAGTCACATGATTTACAGATAAGACCTTCCAGACAGAGTGAGAATCTCAGGCAGTCAGATCACAGGGGGCTTTCGGCCTGAATGACCATATAAGCATACGAGACGGCTGGTCACGCCCAGTACTCACCTGCAGTGTGGTGTCGAACACCACCAGCTTGGAGCTGGTCGGTACGATGTCGTAGCACTTGTGGGACTTCATGAAGCGCATGTAAATATCGCTATCTGACTCTTCCACAGCTATGAGAGAACAGATGGGCCAAGTGTTAGAAAATGTGTTCTCTTTACAGACCTGGGGGGAGGGGGGTCAATAATGCTTCCTGGGATTTAATTTAGACGTTATTTAAAGACCGATGACCACTGGCTGCGCTAATGGTGCTTTTCCACTGCCACCAAGAACCCAGTTGTACGTGAGCCGTACTGTGAACTGGCGGTTTTCCATTGTAACCGTACCCGACCTGTACCTGCGCTGTCTCTACAGACCCGACCCTTCTGCAGTGGAAAACCGAAGCAAGTGGGTACTGCCCTGTAACTAGTCTCTCTTTGCAGTATGGCTCGGATACAGGTCAGTTCCTGTATACCAGTGAAAAAGCGCCATAAGAGACTAAGCTATAACACTGATGACTGGGTACAGAAGGCATAACGGAACCTTCTGTCTTAGTAAAAGATGCATTTTAATTACTTTTTGAGCGTTAAATGAGGAGCTGGTTTCCTAAGAGGCCCTTCGACGGATGAGGCCCTATAGGCTTTTGTATAATTCAGTTTAATTTGTACAGCACCCGTCCCAACATGGCCACCCCAAGGCAGGGAGGCTGCGCCAGTCCGGGAAATCACGGTCTAGGCCTGTGGTTTGGCGAAGCCGTCAAAATGAGACCTGTAAGAGTATGCAGCTAATTAAAATGCCTAATTAAAAACTGACTGATTCGTGTTCTTGTTACATACCAGCCACACAAGACGAACAAGAGAACATTCCTGCAGCTTTTTGGGGGGGAGGGTAACATCTACGTGCCGATTGCATTGCTGGTCACCGCCGAGTGGGAGAAGCGAGGGGGAATTTCTGGTCATACAGAAATGGTCGCATTCGTGGTCTTGCTGAGAGCCAGTGGCTCTTGTTTGTGACTCAGAAGGTCTTATGGGAGGCCTGGGGGCAACCAGGGCACTGAGACGACCGGAAGAACGACCTGAACCATTTACAGACCCGGTTATATGGTCAGCAAGGTCCCAGGTGGTGGCGACAAACATTATGAGTTCCTGGTATTAAGTTCCAGACTTTAATAGTATTAAAATAGAGGCAATGCCAGATCAGGATGAGGGCCCCCCCAGGTGGCGAGCAGGTGTGGGGGTGGGCTCCCTGGAATGCAGAACAGACCTGCGGGGCCAGCCCCCTGGACAGAGGCAAAATTTGCATACAGGCACAAAAATTAAGCACCCAAGACGGTGTGACCCAATCGGAACAAACCCTGCCCTCACCTTGCTTTCGCCACCAATCTCTGCCGGCCTCCCATTGGTTACCATGGCGATTCATAGAGTACGCTCCCAGAAATGGGTACGGCAACAGAGAGGGGGTTAGCCTGTGAGGAGGGGTGAGTTCTCAGTTTCACAACACCCCTGCCATAGCTAAAAATCTCACACAGCCTGCCCCCCAGGCCCCAGGCCTAGGAGAGAAAAAAAAACCCTGCTAAAATACCTCCCGCCCCCCCGAGTGTCAATCTGGTGAACTCCCAGCAGGAAAACAACTGCCCCATATAAACATCATTAAAAATAAGCCTCAGAGAATTTTCCCTGTGGAAAATATGCGCCGTTGTTCAGAGTTGGCACCAGAGAACCCGGTGCCCAAAGATTCTGAGTCATTAGCACCAGGCCGAAGGGGCCAAACAGGCAAACCGGGGCAGAACTCCGGCCAGGAGCCCGTGTGAAATTCTCAGCTGCATCAGAGACTCGCGAGCTTCGAAGAACAAGATTCATCTCGGCCCTGCGAGTCTCTAAATTCCCTGACTGTCTGCCTGCCGGTAATCACTTCTGCCATCGGGAAGCCTTCCTAAAGCTGCCGCAGTCTTTTTTGATTGGTGGGGGAGTCAAGAGATTTTAAATAATCCAGCCAATAGCATGGTGAGCTTTAATAAAACACCGAACAGACTTAGCTGCAGACACCAGGAGGGGGCAAATGTACCCCACTGAATCTGGCAAGCATGACTTTTAGTTCCTTAATTAGATTACGATAATTAGCTTGCAGCTCAAATCAGGCGATGAAAGGCTCACAACAGAGGATAACGAAAAGGAAGACATCCAATCAAAATGTAGCATCTCACAGCGACATCTGCAGGCTGACAGCTTGGACCCGAGGGGGCACTTCTCTCTGACCATCACTAAGTCTAATGCAGCAGGACAGTCTATCTGGTACTCTTGATATCTGGTGACCCTTCAAAGCTGGGTTAGCTAGCACTTTAGCAGGATGCTAACAGCCATCATTAAATTATGTTTTTTTTTTTAGTTTTTTTTTTTTTTTTTTTAATAATAACCTGCTGCCTTTCTAAGAGCCTCACCAATTCTGAAATGGTCTGGGGCAGATTTGCCATCTCTGAGGGGTGACTCAACAAATTCACTTCGGACCCCACATTAGATGTTTCAAAAACTAATTTAATTCCTAGGAAGTAAAGGTAGAAGATCTTAGCTAGCTAGCTGGTTAGCATAACTAGCTACATCAGCATCTCCTAAATAAGACACGTGTTTAATATTTAGTGTAGTAACTACAGGGGGTCCCCAAACCTCCAGGACCCCATGCAAACACGTGATTTGAGGAGTAAACAGCACTGCAGGATATGGAATATGGTGTAGCATGCCATTTCATGCTAATGCATTTAAACCAGAAGCTCAGCTTCGAGTGACTACGGCCCCAGGTTCGACTGGACTTCAACAGACTCTGAAATTCCATTCATTTCCCCCACAAATGGGGATCTTCAGCTTGTTATTGTTATCTTCCCCACATTCCCCTGGCTTTCATCTCATCCACCTTCTGAGCTCTGGGTAAGCACACGGGGTGTCACTGTCTGTCCTCCATTGCCCTTCGGGGGGTGGGGGCAGCTGAGACCCCACCAAGGATCAAAAGGACCCCGCAGTGGCCACTGAAAACCGCTCCGAACATCTGCTGACTGGTGGGGACGGGGACACAGGCATCAGACGTGACCCGGTTCTCTCATGACGTTCAACTAGAGAGCAGCAGCCAGCTGAAAACGTGGCCATCAGTGAAACCTCGGCCACTGGAGGCATGAGTCGGGCCTTCTGGACTGAAAATCACAGATGGGTACTATCGCTTCAAAGCTGCCATCTTTAAGACTCTTGAAACATCACAAACAATACGTGTGCGCAGCCTGTTTAGTCAGCTGCAAATCTGTCTTACATTACATGTTGTTTTTTAGCAGAAACATTTATCCAGTGACATACATTACTGAGAAAGCAGCAGTCAGTCCCTGGAGAAATTCAGGGTTAAGGGCCTTGCTCAAAGGCCCATCCATGACATCACTCTGCCAACCCTGGGACTCGAAATTATGACTGTCTGATCACAGCGAGCCTAACTCACTGAGCCACCCACCTCCCCTGAGAATGGTGTGGCACAGTGGCTCGGTGGGTAACCCTAATCCTCCAGGGTTTGGGGTTCATATCCTGGCTGCCCTTGGTGTGTGTATACTTTGCATTTTGTTCCCATGTCACGTGGGTTTCCACCTGCAGTCCAAACACTTACTGTAACCCTTGTGCGCTGTACTATCTGCAAAAGGCTACAGCACCCCCCTCCCCCAATATACACCATTACCCTAATCAGAATAAACGGATAGGAAGGCGGGTGCAATGCTGAGAATAGAAATCACTGGAAAACAAGTAAATAGCAACTTCTACACTGACTGACTGGATATGTGTTGCACAAATAAACATTACCACAGTATAAACATTCATGCTGAAATAGATTATTTTAAAAAAAGAGTCTCACGCAACATAAATAAGTCTGGAAGTCATTAAGCCTGGAATCCACCACTGATGGGTAACAGCTTAGTGCCCCTGTTTGTCCTGACGTAAATGACGAGTATATACGGGAGGCAGACGGCGGTAAGGGATGCCAGCCTCCCCCTCCCACCGCGCCGCGGAGCGCCGCTGTACGGCGCATGCGTGCAAACACCCTGGACGCACGTCTAGGTATTAAAAATGAACAGTAACTCCCACAAATTGGTACTTCACTGAAATCATGGCGATGTGAAATAAAAAATAAAGCGCTCTTTAATTAGTGCACACCGCTTTCTGAACAGTCCACCACAAGGAGAACACACGACTACAGTTTACCGTTTCATTTATGTTTGAATTTTAAACTTTGACGAAACAAGCTTACTGCGATTTTTTGTGTCATATTTGCAGCTCTTGAGGACAACGTGGAGCGAGATAGTTTGTTTTCATCCATTCGCATGTCGCGCGCAACACCGCCACGGAGACGGGGGTAATCGTTTTTCAGAAACTGTCGATTATCAACTTAAAGATTTTAAAAAACAAAACTTATTCAGCACCGAAATTTTGCCAGCATTACTGCGCCGTCAGCAAGTCATTAAGCAAACTGTGATTCGGCTTTCGGTGTAGGAGTAGAAATAAATCAGTGAATAATCCCATAAACCTTATGAACAATACACATACTCATAGCTGTCTGATCACCAGGCACCTCCAAAACTACAGCGTCAAAAAATACCGGTAAATCGTCAACCCTTGGTGGGTCGAGTCAACAGAGCAGAATTCACTTTTAGAACAGCAAAACATAAAATGCAAAAATCGGCGGCACAAAACAAGCCGTTAAAGTCAACAGGTGATGGTGGACGGGATAAGAGGAATCCCTCCATCGGTTACATCCACAAGACACTACAGCGCATCTATGATTTAACCTGCACTAAAACCTCAGCTACACGGCAATTCAAGAAAGAATGACAACCCAGAATAATACAAGACAAAAGTATTAAATAATATTTGCAGGTTGACACGTGCACACATCATTTACATCATAAACTATTTCCAGTATGCCACATATATGATATAAGGAATATATAGAAAGGCTGTACGAGGCATGCAAAAGTGATTCTAAACTTAGTTAGCAAGTAGATTTAGAATACTCAGGAAGCTTAAATACGTAACCCTAGCCGCAGCTCAGCGGTCAATGGTGTCATACCACACATTATCTGTCACGGTAAGGCGTTAATACAGTAAATGATGCCAGTCCACGCCGGAGATGGGCAGCTTTTTCGGGCAGAATTCCGGCTCCGGGTCGCTCGTTTTAAAGCGAGCTAAAGATCACCAGTTTGAAGGCATGCTATTGCCCACCGGCTACTGATCGGAGCAAGCAAAAAGAGGGTCTCACCTTCATCTTCCAGTTCAAGCTTTTCCAGCATGCCTTCAGCCGATCCGTGGACCTGTGGGCGAAAGGTAGTACGACGGAGTCAGACACAGACTTTCTGCGGTTTCGATTGCCCACCACCGCCGCTGCGCCCACCCGGCGTTCTTGCTCCACACCACGGTGGTCAGCGCCGTCTGGAACTGGCAACCCTGGAGCAGCCTGGCGGAGCGAGAATACGAGCACAGGAGCAACGGGATGCAGCTGAGCAGCCGCTTCCGTCAGAGTGAAATAACGTAACACTAAGTAGGTTAGCACAAAGTAATAATCCAGGAGCCGTTGAGCTCTATATGGCGTGGAAACTTGCTCTGCGGACGGGCGACTTCACAGCCCACACCCCCTTGTAGTACAATACCAAAGCCGAGGTAGAACCTTCAACCTGCACCGCTTCTGGATCAAAATTGGTCAGCTTATGTCAATTTAATCATTCTTGGTGGTTTTAGATGCATAGAGTGCAAATTCTCTTTCAGCTTCTCTGCTCTTTTAACCATTAATTATTAACCGGAGCAACCCGCTCAGGACTCCCCTATCCCCCCGATTCAGGTGTAAGTGGAACATTCCGGTTTGCTGCAGCCGTAGTGAACAATGCCGAAGTTTGACTGAAATGCTCAGCATTGCAAGGTGTTCCGGGCAATTCGGTTTCCCTATGTCAGGAAATAATGTTTCCCCTAATATTAAAGCAAAGAGGTATGTGAAATGTCTGAAAATCAGTCAGGTACATTATTACATGTGAATACTGTATTGCTATTAGTACCGAGGCCCAGAGTTGCTGTATACCTGTTTTAACAGGAGGGAACCAAATATCCTGGATGTCAGGAAATAGTTTCTCCTAATATTTAGGCAAATATGTATGTGATGTCTGAAAATCACTCAGGTATATTATTACATGTGAATACAGTAGATCGTCACGCACAAGTCTTATAAGCAATACTATACCGTTTTCATTAAGAAATATCTCTATCCAGCAATTAAATACTTTCATGTATTATCTGTAAAAACAAAAAACATCGAAAAGGCACGTGATGTTTTAAAATATATGACTTGTTTACCTCAAGAGCTTCGTAAAAAGACATTAAAACAACAGCGAAATCGTGTACAAATCAGCGCGCGACAGGGGAAACATAGGGAAACCGAATTGCCCGGAACACCTGTTCAACGGGATATGTGCTTATCTAGACCACTTCGCTTTTCCCATTTTAAATACACAAGTGATCCGTGCCCGTCCCCCCAAAAACAGCATCTTTATGCGATTGTTACCCTGACTTACAACTACTCTACACTATGCCTAGCGCCCCCTATCGGCAAATCTTCACTTAACCATATTAGGAAATGCCCCGTATCTCCGTGTTGCCTAGCTGCGTGAATCTCTGAACCACCACCCCCTACGCCGATTATCATCTCTGAAATTACATTATGTTCCCCCTTCGTTTGGGTGCGAGAAGTCAGCTGGGGAACGTGCATACAGCGTTAACGTGCGCCGAGTTTTAAAATGATATAACGCAGCGAGCGCACCCGCAGCTCCGAGATGCCGTGCAAAGGGTGCCGTGATCAGTGCAGTTACCAGGCTGGGACACCATTCCTGCCCATCTCAGAATAGCAGGCTTGGTGCTACGCCCCACTCATTCCATTTGAACGGTTAATAAAAGAAATTGGATTAATGCAGCAATGTGCCACAGCGGAAAAATACACGGGGCAAAACTTAGCACTGAAACACTAACCACTAACCGCACGAGTTGCCAATCATCCCCGGTAAAAGGTTTTATTCTGAGGCACTTATTTTTTCATTTCAGTGACTGAGCAGATAATTGTAAAATGTGCAAAGCAACGTGCCAGTACGACCAAGGTGAGGAGATGCAAATTGAGATGATCGTGGTGACGAGATTTAGACGGTGGAGCCGCAGGTAAGGTGAGATGTGAGGTGATGTGTAATTCCTGTAAGATTTATGGCAACTTGTGAACAATATAAGATCCATAAACCAGATCAGAGTGGATCAAAACGGTAGCAAAGAGTCTGCCCATTTAACACCATCAGAAAAGCTAATTGTTTTGCAGCAATACGTACATTGGTCGTGATTGTTTCATTTGGGGGCGCTGTATTTATTTATTTATTGTTTCCTGTGATCTGAGGTGTACCACCAGATACACGAGCAGGATGATTGGTTAGCACTGGTTTTTGGACTTTAAGTACTCTCAGACTCGAACAGGATGAGTAATTAGGTGTGGCGGGCAAGCAAATGACTCCCCAGAGCGCAGCCGTCCTCCTGCCGGTTGTTAGGGAGACGCCCCTACAGACTACGGCGAGACTTTCCCGGCTTGGGTTTCGTGGGCGTCACTATCACATGCCTTCAGAAGATGTTTCATGCTCGTGCACAATGTTTTCACGTGTTGACTGGACGTCTTCTGGTACGTTAAACCCAGATGAGCGCTATGTTTTTGTTTTTTTTTGTCAGGGAAGAGCAACATTGAAGATAAAATCAACACAGCAAAAAGACTCAAAACTAAAAGAAACGTCTGATTAACAGGATCTCCAGATTAGTACATTAAACTTGGATTAAAACATCTTCATGGTATAATAATGAAGTCCTTTGACGTGTACTGTTATGCACTTGTGCCAGATTTTGACTGGCCCATAACCTGTCACAGCCTGACTAGCATTACACACAACATAACAATCACAGTATTTTTTGTTCTTTTTTATTTTATGTATGAACCAGAATCTCCAGTGGCAAAGTGTACAGAGCTTTGGAATAAATCCAGTTAAAGATTTTAATTTGGGGGGGAGGCAATCTGGTCAAAAACTTTGAGAAACCGAAAATCTCGGAAAAGCAAATTCACATGGACAGTTTGTGCATGTACTTCAAAATTTCCAATTTTCACATCACTCCAGTGGTACTTGTACCCTGTTTTTTTACACTTACATTATACTTTTATCCAAAGCAATATACATTTTTTTTAAGAAAGCAGGGTGAGTCAGTCCTTAAAGCAATTGGTGGTTAAGGGCATTGCTGAAGGGTCCAATTGGTGAGAATTACTCTGGCGATCCAGGGATTTAAACCATCAACATTCTGATCACAGGCATAGTGCCTTGACCCACTGAGTCCATGAGGTCATCAAACTGAGACTCAAACCCAGCCCATAGTCTCTAATTCCATGAATCACTGGCTGCGTTATTCCGAGTTTTCCTGGGCCTGATCCCAGTGATGCACCAGCTTCACATATATGGATGTAGCACCAGGTTCTGGGTGTCACCCACGGTTGCATTCGCCCCCACGCTTTCCCTTTGATTGGACCAGAACAGACCTGCCTAATAGACTGTGTCTCCCCTTGAAACGGCAGGGAGGATAGACTCAATAATGGCTCCACGCCAGAGCTGTGTGGCTGCCGGTTCGCCCCCTGGCCAGGCCGTGTACAAGGGCCGGCGTTTCTTGACTGGTCTCTTAGCAACGCCGTTGTCCCCAGCTGTCCGTCAATTGGCCGCAGACTGCCTGTACTAAACTGGAGGGCTGTCAGCCATTTTCAGGAGTGAAAGCAGTTTCTGGATATTAGAAAGAACCTCTTATGGATTCGGATCCCATCTCCATCTACCGGCAACGCCAGAAGGGCTAAGGTTTGCAAAACGCTCATACTGCCGTCCCTGGCCACAGGTACCACACTCTGTTCAAAGCCACTTAACATTGATTCCCCTTCCAAAGTCATACACACACACACACTGGATACTTGCCTGACTGCTTTTAATAGCACAGCCTGAACACGTGGTACTGTCACTGACTGTGCCGCCCAATTCAGCCACCAGGGGGTGCATGCCTGATAAAGTGGCACTGTGTATTTTTTCTGATTTATTACGCCTGCTGAATAAGTCAGAACTTATTAGCAGGTTTTCCGTTTCTTTTCTCTCACCGACTGCTTAATGAATATATTCACTGTTGATTAGATGCTCCTGCCAGTTTGACTTTCTATAATGCACCATGAATACATGGATTCACATGCATTCCTACAGGAAAAGTTATCAAAGATATATTTTTTTTTTAAGTAAAACATATTGATATTACAACATACCCATGTACAGTGCCTTGGGGTGACTCTTGTGAAAGGCACAATATAAAAATAAACTGAATTTGATTTGAAAATTGATTTAAAAAAACACCAAGTAGTGATGTCAGTTGTGGGAAGGAGGCCCAGAGAATGTGTTAAATCAGCTGCATTTCCATCAGGTAGGTTAGCCAGCAGGGCCTGCTCCACCCTATTCACTCTATAGTGACACCCAGAGGGCCTGGGGTGGACTTAAGATAACTGCACCCTGCTCCGATTGTGATGTCACTAAGTGAAGTCTGAAGCCTGCTGGCTTGCAGAAACATGGGCAAACATTTCTCCACTCCATGCTCCACATTATCCCCCTCCCTTGCCCATAGCTTTTGGTACAAACCCATGGCTTTTCTAGCCATTATCGTGCTATACTCAGCCTTCTAGATGCAGGGCAGAGTCCCCCTGAAGATGTGGCCCAGAGCAGTTCTGGGTGTTGCTAGGTTACCTCAGCCCTCAGATAAACGTGCCTGCTGAGCAACTGTAACGAAAACTAATTACAGTTATCTGTTTATACAGATGGATGTTTTCACTGGAGTGATTCAGGGTGAGCACCTGGCTAAAGACCCCCACTCCCACCCCAACAGGAAAGAGCTGTGTTCTGTGTTTTAAAAACAGATCCTTAACTACAGTGACACCTAGTGGCTGAGGTCATATTGCTCCAAACCAGTCAAACACTCATATAGCTGGTGATTATATAACACACACCCACAAGCAGAGATGCAGGTACTTACGAGTCGCGAGGTAGTGACGGGTGCTGAGTCTGGTGTCGGGGGTTTGGCGGACAGCAGTGTGAAGCGTTGGCCTGTATCCGGGGGCGACGAGAAGGAGCGCATCCGGGCCTCCCGCTGCTCTGGCTCATTCTGGTAAGCCTCCAGGGGGAAGGGGGGCTGTTTGTTTGCTTGGGTGGGTGTCGTAGGGGGGGAAGAGAGCCCAGAAGCTGTTTGGGGGGGAAACAGGAGGCATCAGAACACATTCAGTAGCTTGAAACTGAAACAGCATTCCGTACTGTCCCTAGACAGATAGTGGGGGTTGGGGCGGGGGACATATACCCAATTGTGTTAAACTGTCCTCCATCACAATGACATTGATTTGTACCCCCCGGGAAATTATTCTGCCGAGGGCTGTAATAATTCCCTCCTTCCGATAAACACGCTTCGGAATGAAGACGACGTTATTGCCTTTACTACATTCCTGACGCATTCCAGCGCCTTAAAGCCACAAGCTCTGACAGCAATGGCCTTTAGTCGAATCCATTTGCCGAGGCCGATTTGCTCATTTGCATGGGTGTAATGAAAGCAGACTGCTGCGGACAATGAGGCCAGCTGGAGGAGCCCTTACTGTCTGATACGGCAGCCCCTTTGTGCAGGAAATGCGACTCGATCAGGGCTCCTGTCAGGCCCTTGTTTTAGGGCGTCAACACACAAAGGTGTCGCAGCACTCGAAGAATTCTAAACATTATTAAAATAATTGACTTCATCTGGATTTGTTTTCAGTAGCATGGAGCACTGTAAAGATAATTTAAAAAGATCTGTTTAACACTACAGCTATCCCCAATGCACAGAATCCCCACGCCTAAACTTAACTGATCCGACACTGTATTTTTTAATTTGAAAAGTCAGTCCTGATTGGATGGAGGAACGACTGCCTACTGACATTACTTGACGTTACTTGACACTGTAATTAAATGGAGAGAAGAAATGCCAGCTAATTCATTCCCTCCCCCAATCGGAAAATGATTGGCTGGACTGCAGATAAAATGGAATTGAACGCTGGACCAAAGAGCCCTGTCATGGGGTTTCCACTTTGACCACTAAGAGTGCATGGGGTAAAACATTGCCTGATTTTGCCTGCGGGGGGCGCTGTGTACATTGCTGAAATATTCTTCCCAAAACGTACAGGAAATCCAGGGTTTGTTTTGATTATTATTATTTTGTTTTCTCTCAGATGACATCTGCACTTAACTCACCACACGGGTATATTTACGCACTACTGCGCTAAAGAATCATCTTCTTTCTGATGTCATGACCACTCAATAATTCCATGTTGTGAAATGGACATGAACAGAGAGGAGGATACTGTGACCACAGTGTTCCAGCAGACTATAACCTTTTGAGAGGGAAAAAACAGCCACAGCACATTACCAGCCCACTCCTCCCGGCGTCCGGCTTTCAGGCTGGACTCTAAAAAAGGCCACACCCTCTCGTCAGGTGACCTAAGGTACGGAGAGCACTGGCAGTAAACCCTTGCCTGGGGCACTACATGGGCTTTGACTGATATAGCTCTTTGGTCTTGCTGACTACAGCCTGAAGAAGCAAATCATTCTCACTATTTTAACACGAGTTTATGTTACAAAAGTAAAAACAGCCTTTAAAGCCCCATTGCCTTGGAAATTGCAAGGCACTGAATTAATCCTGTCTTCAATGATGAGAAGTAGGAATTCTTTTAGAGAGACATCAGGGGAAAAGATCTCCAGGGCAGGACCTCAGTCCCTGAATGATGTCATCGGACACAAAGCCTGGTTGTGACAAATGACCGTCTGTGAAAAAGAGGCCCGATTCTCCTCGGTCCTGAAGCCGGCGAAGTTCATTAACGTCAGGGGTCTGGGGGCCGGTTGTTTGCAGGACAGCAGCTGAATTTTAAGCAGTACAATTGCCACACACAGGAATGGGCGGGCACACATGCTCAGTGCTAGGCACCCGCACATTGTTACCATGGCAGCAGGCATCCCTCTTATCAGTGGCCTGAGTTCTGAAGTGTTCAGAAGTCAGGGAACAGATGCTTTTATCTAAACTTGGGTCAGAAGTCACTAGAGCAATTGGGGGTTAACGGCCTTGCTCAAGAGCTCAAAGGCAAAGTCACTGCTGACACTGGGATTTGAACTTGTGACCTTCCAATCACAGGTATTGTGTCCTAACTCACTGAGCCACACAATGCCCCCCTACCCACTCTAGACCCATCCACTCAGAGTCACTGACTATCACCTATTCTGGGTCCTGGGGCTCTGGAGCCTATGGGCGCAAGGCAGGGAACAACCCAGGACGGGGCACCAAGCCATGGTAGGACACACTCACACGCCGTTCACTCGGACATCCACACTACAATTAACCTCAGCACGTTTTTAGACTGTGGGGGGAAACCAGAGTACCTGGACGATACCCAACGAGGACACGGAGAGAACATGCAAACTCCACAAACTCCAAATTAAGGTGCCAGTGTCAAAACAGCAAAGCAATCGCCTTCAGAGGAGACACTTCAAGACGCAAGACCCGTCAGACATCTGATATCCGACTGGGCTGGCAGGGGCTGCCAATTCCTACCAAATGCAGAATAATTATTTACCAGGGTAAATAAGATTCTGGATTCTTCAGTAAGCCTGTAAAGTTTCAGTTGAATAAAGAGGCAACATTTAGCATTCAATTCAATTTTGAGTGATATAAAGGTCAATTAACTACTCATCAGAATCCTCACTGGTATTGTGAATTATAAATCATAATAAGCGGATTTGAAATCGTCACCTCTAACCTATTCCTGGCAAAACCTTGACCAACTACTCAAGCAAACTAGCAGTGAGGTCATGTGGTTCCTTCATACTGGTCTTAGATTCAGAACATTCCTTCTCAACAGGAAGCCTGGCCTGACCAAGGATAGTTTTTGAATCTACATATTCCTGACTGCAGTTTTCCCAAGGTTCCTTGCGGCATTACTGGGTGTAAAGCCTGCGCACAGAGGGTGAGTGAAACCACAGACACGAGGAGAGAATCTGTAGACGAATGCCATTTTGAGTGCAGGGGAGAAGGGGAAGCAGGTGAGGGGTCAAAGGTCAGAGAGCACCACTAGATATTATGGTAACATAGCTGCTGACATGCAGAAAACGATCTTTAAAGTTTCAACAGCAAGCAGCGGGGTTAGCGACAAGGACCGATACCATAAAGGTTACCAGGTCAAGATGTAAGGGGGGGGGGGGGGGGGGGTGGGGCTCAGATTCTTTACCAAGCGAAAGGGTAAAATTGCCAAGGCTGCCTCAGATAAGAGAGATAAATAAACACAAGCTACAGTAAACATGTATTTGGGAACAGACAAGGCTATGCTAACCGCAGACGATGTCCCAGGGAACTGTGGGAAGCCTCTCTTATTAGCTGCTTTGCCGTGACCACGGCGACACATGCGAGTTGGGCCGGCATCCTGCCCAGAAACCCCGGGAAGGTGATGGGATTGCGATGGGAAGATCAGCTGCGGCGGCGCATGAAAAACAGCTTCCAGCCCTCTTCTGAGAAATCACACTAAATACTCATTATAAATAAAAGATGTTTACTATGATTTTACTACAAACAAGTTTACTACTTTATTTCAAGGTGCTTGTTAAAAGGCAAAGTAACTTGAGTGCTTATTTAGAAACATTAAACCGATATAAAACCCTTGATACAAAGAAACTAAATATTTATCATCCATCCATCCGACCCTGTGCTCAGACCCTAAAGCTTTGCTCTCACTTGCGTATTTCATAAAGAGGAAAGCAAGATGGGATATGCAAAAAGAAGCATTGCAATATAGCTGCAATCATACAAACGGCAAATAAAATTTCATTTCATTCTCATTTCATTTCTCATTCCGTCCCTCCGTCCATCCAGTTACAAATAAACTGTAAACTGTTTATAGTGTTTGCATTCTGTACTGTCCCAAGACAGATAGTGGGGGTTGGGGGGGGGGGACATATATAGACAAGAACCCATTTAAATGACGTGACCAAAGGCGCAAATGATGTTTACGACAAGCAGAATTATAATTGTGCAGGGTGTAATGGCAAAGGGGGCGGAGTTAGAGACAGGGACAGGAAGACGAGCAAAGTCACGGTGACAGGGTGTGTACACCGTCGACTGCAGGTATATAACAGGGACGTGGGGGGGCGGGGGCTGCGGCGGACATAGGGAAGGGTCAATGAGGATCCGGGGGGGCTGGTGATGAGAGAAAATGATTATGGGGCAGAAACTATGACTGTGCTGCCTGTGGGGTGACACACTGTTCTGCAACATGACAGACTGGTTTCAGAAAAGCCAGCGAGTCTGTAAAATACCACAGGCGTGAGATAAATGCTTTTATGGATAAAAATTGCTCCCCAGGAGAGTGGATAACACATCATGCTGAGTCTGGAGGGGGGGGGATGTCACACAGAAGCACAGATCAAATGAAAGGGTTTGTGTTTTTGTGGTACGGCGTTGACACTCCAGTGTCACCACGAGTCTATGACAGAGGAACCCAAGGGTCTAGACACATCAATAATGCCACCGAGGAAGAAGCCAAGGCTTGTAGAGCAAAGGTGCATCTAATCAGAGAGTTCCACCTGTCACACTGCGTACCATGAAGCCTGGAAGACCCGTCACCAGTGGCGTGGAAATGACTGCCAGCTTAGTGCAGCTCAGCCTCCTTCAGCACCCTGAGCTCCATCTGGACGTTCATTTTCACACAGTGAGGTATTCACAATGGTACCGCTTACTTCATAGCAGTAATTACTTCGCCGCCTAATTCTTGTTTGTACACAGAGTGCAAACGATCATTTGACAAGAAAGGTGGGCATGATTAGGAGCAGCATCGTGGAACGTGGTACGGCAAACTCCACCAGGCCATCATCAAATTAACCCTCCACATTTTCAAGGACTCGCAGAGTATATTTCTGGACAAGCTGCAGATTTATGGACTCGCAAATGCACCCAACCTTCAGCACAGTGAATAAAAGACCCGTTTGAGCGCATGCACTTGCTTCCAGGCTTCAAAAAGTGTGAAACAGTGCCACCTGCAGTTAGTTGGTAGATGACCACAATTGATGGATCTGGGACTACAGTTCCCAGAAGCCAATGTGGCACTGACTGGGAGTTGCTAATATACACCTCTTTGCACCTTAATTTCTTCCTGGGGATCAATCACTCAAATAAATAAATATATATATCTATCTATCCATCAATCCTTTGATGAATGCTTTCAGATCATGACCTCCCTGTTTAATTTCTTAATGAACTTTATGACCTTTCTTGGCAACTCAGATGACATGGCAGGAGTGCAATGTGAGCTCACACCGGGAACAAAACCTGAGGGTGTGCTGGGAGTGAGTGCTATATTGGGAGTGACAGAGTGTGTTACTGCTGTGTGTCCTGCAGGGAAATTCCCCAGAAGCCAGAGTTCAGGTAACAGCGTCAAGGTCGGGTATCAGGAACAGTGCCACGCGGACCGACTCGCACAGCACCACACACATCTATCGGCTGAACTGTCAGATTATTTTTCAATGACACTTGTGAATATTACACTGGGGTGACACAGGGGGCACCACTGGGTCACACTCCTCACACTCCCAGGTTTCAGAGCTCATCCAGGTATCCCAGTCTCCTCCCCTACTCCCAAGACACATGGTTCTGTTGAACTCTCAGCCTTTGAGCCATGATGGACTGCTTCCCCATTCTAGGATGCACCCTGCCTCCTACCCTAACCCTTCCCAGAACAAGGCACATAGGTCCAGCAGAATGGATGGATGGGATCTACAAAGCTGGACCAGATACGGCAACACACCTGTGGAATGACTTTAACATGCTGGGCTTTGTAGAGTGACCCCTAATGGGCTGATTTCCAATCTAAATGATGAAGACCATCAAGGCAACCTGCAGGCTGGTATTTCCTCCTGGGCTGATTGCCCAAGCTGGTGACAACATTGGGGTTTGACTTTAAAGAGCGATCATCACGTGTTGACATTGACACAGCAGGCTAAGCGGCCGAGGGTCAGCAGCACGAGAGCAGATTTTGTTCGCGGTGCATCGGCGGAGGGTGGCCGGCGAACTTTAAACAGTCATCTGGTTTCCCGGAATCCTTGCAAACCCCCCACCTCTGCCCCATGCTCAGCTGTCGCCATGCTGACAGCTTCTCATGTTGCTCTTCTGTGAAGATCATGGTAAGATGGGGGGGGGGGGTCCAAGGTGGGATGGTGCAGGGAAACATGGGCTGCAGGGACAGGAGGATGGGGGCTGGTGATTTTATTTAGATAGATAGGGAGGGAGGGGGAGAAGCAGGAGGATGTGTTTATCAAGATGGAGGGTGAGTCTTAGCATCTCCACACAGAAAACACATGGCAAACACACGGCAAACACATGGCAAACACACGGGAAACATGCAGAAACACATGGAAAAGCACAGGGTGTCACAGCTACAGAGAGAGGCAGTGAGGGGCTTCAGGGTCTGGGTGTAGGGGAGGGAGAAACCGAAGTAAAGCTTGCAGGATGGGTAATGAAGTCCAGGTGAAGTGAGGGAATGTACTTGTCACCTGACCTGACCCGACCCCGCCTTGGGACACCCAGCAGGCCCAGTTCAGCTACTCCCAGAGATCAGCTGGGAATCTTCGTCCCAGATCCCAGCTATCAGACTGCAGTCACCTTGAGGTGATGGTCAGGAACCAGTCAGAGTGCATAGTGAACCCACAAGGCCCACCTTGCACAGAAATAATGGAGTGTCATCGTCATGGTGACTTAATCCTGGGGAGAAGTCAAGAGTAACTTTGATCTATGGACTATCCTATAGTCCACCAGAGCAGCTAATGGGGACTCAAGCTTAAATTGTCCATCATTCTGAAAGCAACGATTCAGTAGCTGACAGCGGGCGATGCCTCTCATACAGTAAATAAGGCAGAATTCTGTTTGTGGATGAGACCACAGTGAGAGGGGGTTGGACAGCGGAGGGTCCTCAGTATGCAAAGCCCACTGTGTCAGTGTTCTGGGCATTGCCTGTGGGTGGCGCTTTTCAGGACAGTGGGCTGTAGGCCATTGTGTCACCCGACAAAGGCACTAACCAGCCGGAACAAAAGTCAGAGGAGAATGGATTAACTCTAAACCTCAGCACTGCCGCACCTCAACCCCTCCACAGAGAACCTACACAACACTGCTCCTTAATGGTAATGGGCGGGCCTTTCTGTGACACTGAACACAATTTTACTTCAAACATTTTGGGAGGGGGGGGGGGACAAAATCAAAGGTCTGGTGGCTTTACAATTTGCAGCAAAAATGTAACGACTTGCTCAGAGCAGCCTCTCTAACTGGCACCTTCCCTGCCAGTGAGGAACATACCGCATTCTACAAGAGCAGGTTCATTCAGCCGATAAACCTGAACAAGTCACAGGGTTTGTGCAGGTACGCCAGCAGCTGCCCACCTTCAGTGCGAAACCGGAATGTTCTGGAAGCTTCCGGCCAGCAGTGCGCGGCCGCAGGAAGTGGCACTGCGCTACAGCTGCTGCTCCCCTTATCTCTAGACATTCGCAGCTCCAAGGTCAGCGCTTTCCCAGTATGGCTGTTTCTTAATATAGTGCTCTGGGGCTCAGTCGCACAGCAGATAAGACCAGCAAGGGCTCCTGCACGGTTTCTTAAAAAAAAAAAAAAAAAAAAAACGTTTTTCAACACTCTTTAATAGCTAGCCTTGGCTGGTGTCGGTTACTTCTTGTTTATAACAAGGTCAGACCAGCAGAGAGTGATGAAATGATTCACTTTGCAAAAAACAGCAGCTACTGCTTTGCTTCATGGGTAATTTCAGGTGGAAATGAAGATCCAGTAAAGGGAGGGGCGCCCCCGGGGGCTTCTCTGTGGGGGTCTGAAAGGCTAACAGCTCTACTATACCATATTTAAAACAATTAAGCTATTTCCTGTAGTTACATCAAAATGCAATGATGACCTGCCTCCTCTACCCCTCCAGTGCCCCCCTCCCATCCTGCTAGCGATAAACCACAAATTTAAAGTGTTCTGACAAAGATATAGAGTCAAAATAGGAACATGGAGCTCTGGCACCTTAAAGGGGCGGGTGGACACTGCCGTCGAGTTAAATGAAATTTAGACCCCCCACACAAACATATACATACATATACATATACACACACACACACCCCCAAGCCACTTGAACCACCCTGTAAACCGTCGTGTCATTTTCAATTACCAAAAGTGACCGTGACAAGATGCCGGCAGCACTGAGTGTGTCAGCTGAGCCCGTGTGCAGAGGGGCAACCTGAGAGGGGACAACCTGAGAGGGGACAGCCCGCGTCAGCATCGCGGCAAGCGCCCGCCAAACAGCCTATCAGCTTCACCGCTAGCTCCACAAGCCCCACCCCTTTCAAAGGCCCCACCCAGATGTGAGCGGGACAACAAAACAAAGAAAACATAGCATTTACGCAGATCGATGGATTACGGGAATTCACCACAGATAAAAAGTAGAAGGGGACTGACCCAAAGAGACAGACACCCCCCAGGACGAACCTAAATCTGCAGGACGCCCTGTGGGGCCTGCTGTAGCAACCTGCCAGCCTCATTAGCCATTAGCACAGGACTGCATCATCGGTGCCACTCTTCTACACCAGGACAGCAGTGGGTGGGTATCATGACAGGAGGCAGGATGGGCCATTTTGACAACTTCACTTCTTTGTTGTCATCCATTTCAGGGGACACCTCCCTATTCACCGTATCCACAAGCCCGTGCCGTCACCTCTCACACAGGACAGCCCTGTTTTTCCCCCCACGCCATACACCGATCGGCCATTCCGACATAGATAATAACCAGACGTAAGGTGAAGCAGGAGGCGGAGAACGCGGAGCGTGCCACCTACAGGCTGGGTTTGCTCTTACCCAGAGGGCCGTGGGGCTCGGATTGGCGCCGGCCCATATGCCTCTCCTGGTCCTTACGCTTCCTGCTCCCCCGCAGGCTGCCGAATCGCTTCATGGAGTGCCGAGTTGGACTGGCCAGTCGAGGGCGCCGTTGAGCACAGATGGCCCAGAGCAAGGCAGGGTCCACAATCCCCACTCCTCCTGGACTCCTCCTGGAGGAGGGCTGTGCGTGGGTGGTGGGGGGGTCACCCCAGCAGGTTCATCCTCAGCTGGGGGCGGTGAGGGGGAAGCCTGGGTCAGAATCGCAGCGAGGTTCAGGCTAGGGGGTGGGGGGCGTCCGCCCCTGATCCTCGGCGGTTAATTCCGGAAGGAAGAGCAGCCGGTGAATGTTTCCTGAGGGAAGTGTGGCTCGGCCCCGAAATGCTGGCAGACTCCGACTCTGCTGCTGACTGCTCTGTCACGTACAGCTGTGCAGAGCCTCTTTAAAATAGCCTGCATGGCAGAGACTGTAAAAGGAAACCACCCCGGCACAGGCTGCGGGGGCAGCGATTGGCTCTCCACACCCCCCTGCCGCACACACACTGCCCACCCCCCTCACTTCCTGAACTTTGCCTCTCTCTCTCCATCTCATCTCTCCCTCTCTCTCTCTACCTCTCCCTCCATCTCTCTTTCTCCCTCTCATCCCCACTCCTTCGCCATCTCTTTCTTCCTCCACCTCTCTGCCCTTCCTCCATCACTGCTGCAGGCTGCTCATTTCCTAACCCTAACATCTCTCCATCTCTCCCTCTCTAGCTTTCCTTCTCTCTAGCTCCACCCCAATCTCTCTCCCTCTCTCACCATCCCATGCTCCCTCTCTACCTCTGTCATCATCTTTTGCTCCCTGTATCTCCATCTCTCTTCCTCCCTTACCCTCGCTCACCATCCCTCCCTCCCTCTCTCTCGCTCTCCCTCCCTCCTTCCCCCTCTCTCTGTTGCAGTGACTGCTGGGAGCAGGCGGACCACGTGGGGGTGAGCAGTAGCGGTTTGTGTATTTCGCTTTCTGGTTTTCTTTCTGCGCTTCGGCGCTTAGTGAGTTTATATGCGCTGCATGCTTTTTGGTTTAGTTCTTTCTGATGGGGTCCCGTTCTGATGGGTGCGTTGCTGCATGTGATTATATGTGAAACTGGTCCCGAGGTGACAGTGGAGGGTGTTCTGTTAGGAGTGGCAGAGCAGGAAGGATACAATAGTACCAAGTCGGCATTGCAGTGGTGACGTTTTTGAAGGAGATGAGCTTAGCTGACCAGTTGACTGCACGTAGAATCACAGTGCAAGGTGTTTATATTGCAGTCATACTGCTGGTATCGCCAACTAAGTTGTGGTTTTCAGTGTGCTGCCTTTGGCTCCTGATAAGGATATTGCACGGGAGCATTCCCCTTCTGGTAGGGTTGTCAGGGACTTTAGGAAAGTTCCGCCGAGTTCCACCACAGGTTAGTATGGGATCAGGACTTGGAAGACGCGAGGGGAGACGAAAACATAGAACGAAGCAGTATACATGGCCAAAGGTATCAAATGGTCGACTCAGCGCCGCTAGACTGGATAGGGCCCAATATGTACAATTTGGGTGGAAGAGAGTATTGACAGCATGTATCATTTTGTGTGCCTTCTCCGATCACCACATGGCGTTGGTTGGCTTGCTTCTGTCGAGGACCTCGAAGCTTCAACACTAAGCTGCTTCTGGAGTGTTTTTGTACCGGCTTTGTCATGATACTGGGAAAAGTGGCAGATGGAAAAGGAGGGATTTGCTGATTTGCCATCCTGGTGGGATGTGGGGACAGTGTGGGTCTGAGTCTTTTGTCCTTGGGATTTTGGAGAAGGACGTCAGTTTGCTGGAAATTTGACTTAAACTTGAGATTGTAGGTGACTTGGATGGAAAAGGAAGGCTTTGAGCTCCTTCCTACATGAGCGGGTGAGTGGGCTTTAGTCTGGACAAGGATGTCTAGTATTAGGGCCATGGATGCCACACGTTTCGTTTTCAGCCTGCGTGATGGAATGGCCTGGTGCGGACTGGACTCCCGATTTGGGGGTGATTTTCTATCAATCAGGAAAAGGCCTTTGATAGAATCATTCGTGTATCTTTTTAACACTCTTAAAGCTTTTGGAATGGGGACGACTTCCATGTCTTGAATAGGGATTTTGTATGCTGATGCTTCTGTGATGCTTAAGGCGAGGTCTGGGCTGAGCTGCCCCATCAGGGTGCAGATGGGTATCAGGGTGTCCCTTGTCTGGTCAGCTGTACTGCTTGGCTATTGAGCCTTGCTGTGTAAGCTGAGAGCCGGGCTACAAGGGCGGTTGGGCTTAGAGACATTGCTTTGTCAGCTTATGCTGATGATGTCTCTGTGTTTGTAAGGGGGGACGAGCATGTTCAGGCACTCACTCGCAGTCGTGGCCAAAAGTTTTGAGAACGACACAAATACTAATTTTCACAAAGGCTGCTGCCTCAGTTTTTATGATGGCAATTTGCATGTACTCCAGAATGTTATGAAGAGTGATCAATAAAACCCATTTCCACTGCATTTCAGCCCTGCCACAAAAGGACCTGCTGACATCATTGCAATGATTCTCTCCTTAACACAGGCGAGAGTGTTGATGAGGACAAGGCTGGAGATCACTCTGTCATGCTGATTGAGTTAGAATAGCAGACTGGATGCTTTAAAACAGGGGTGCCCAACTCCAGTCCTGGAGGGCCGGAGCCCCGTGTAGCTTAGTTCTTTCCCTGTTCCACCGTAAATGATTCAGCTCAAGAGCTGTGTGGTAATTAGCACAAGGAGTTGAATCAGGTGTGTTAAATGAGGGAAACCCAAAAATGTGCAGGGCTCTGGCCCTTCAAGACTGGAGTTGGGCATCCCTGCTTTAAAAGGAGGGCGCTGGCTTGAAATCATTGTTCTTCCTCTGTTAACTATGGTTACCTGCAAGGAAACACACGCAGTCATCACTGCTTTGGAGAAAAAGGGCTTCACAGGCAAGGATATTGCTGCTAGTAAGATTTCACCTAAATCAACCATTTATCAGATCATCAAGAACTTCAAGGAGAGAGGTTCAGTTGTCATGAAGAAGGCTTCAGGGTGCCCAAGAAAGTCCAGCAACACAGCAACTTTGCATAAACTTAAATGAAATTGTCAATAAAAGCCTTTGATATTTATGAAATGCCTGCAATTATACTTCAATATACCATAGATCTACAAACACTGAAGCAGCAAACCTTGTAAAAACCAAAACTTGTGTCATTCTCAAATTTTTAGCCACGATTGTGGAGATGTATGAGAATATGTCTTGGGCTCGTGTCAGTTGGAGTAAGTTTATGTGCTATGTTTGAGGACAGTGGCAGTGCCAGGTGCTGCCTAAGTTGCCGGGTGACTAGCATGGGCTAGGACGGGCGTGAAGTATTTAGGAGTGCAATTCGGATTGGCAGACTCCCTTGGTAAGAATTGGGAGGGGTTACTGGAGTAAGTGTATGCCAACTTGTCTCGTGGGACATGGATCCGGCCTCAGCTGTCCTACAGGGGGAGGGTGTTGGTGGCCAACAACCTGGTTGCATCCAGGCACAAGTTCATAGCTTTGGGGCAGTCGCATGCACTGGTCAGAGAGCTCCAGAGGAGGCTGGTTGATTTCTTCTGGTCTGGCCAACATTGGATCCATACCTTTTTTTCTTTTTTAGTTTTAACCTGTGAGAGAAGGGGGTCAGGGACTGTTCACCTGACTGGCTGCTTTCTGGCTGAAGTCATCGCTGTATGGAGTCAGGTTGCTGTGGGCTGACACAGCTTGCACATTGCTACAGTGTATAGACGGTCTAGGGTATGACAGGCATCTGTTTGTGCTGGATCTAAAGGACATGGACGTGTGAGAGACCACCTTGTTTTACCAGTCCGTTCTGAAGACGTGATCTTCTGTGCTGCGGACTAATAGGTTCGGCTCTCAGCCATGTTTCAGCATGGAGGAGGAGCTGTTTTAAAACTCCCTGATTTGGACCAGAGGTCTAGTATCTGGATTATTTTGGCAGTGCCTGATGGCAGCAGGCATCACGAACCTTGTGTAACAGAGAGGTTGGAACCTGGAAGTCTGTCCCTGTCCTGAATACTTAAACGGGGATCCGGTCCTGCCAACTCATTCAGGCGATCTTGGACCATATCTCTTCGCTGCTGCCTACAGAGTTCAGGAGAGCTGCGGTGGAGGAGGGTTGAAGGGTACCTTTCGCACCCCTGCCCGTTTCAGCAGCAGTGGAGAGCCATGGGGAAGAGGACTGTCCTTTTGCTCTCCTTCAGAGTGCCCAACTGAAGAACTTTCTGAATGCCTCCAAGAAGGCAAGGCAAGAACAAGGGCTCTCTGATGGGGTTAAGGTATCCAGGTGGTCGGGTTTGTTGGTGCCAGATGCCCTCCCCACCCCTTGGGCTGTTGTAAGCCTCCCACAGAGTAACATACAACTGATCTGCAGTGGAGGGTGATACATTAAGCTGTGGCTATGAACAGACATATTGATCCTTCTGTGGAGGAGGATTGCTGGGCAAGATTAAGCCTCTGAGCATCTCGTTTGAGGTGCATGAGGGCTGGGGACATGTTTCTGCAGTCGAAGGAGGGTTTGGAGTACTTTTTGGGGGCAGACTAAGCTTGCGATTCAGCTCACTCAGAAGAATAAAATGGGTCAACGGATCCTAAATTTGTCATGGTGGGGCTGGTGGCAATGAGGCTCAGGGTGGAGCATGCATACCCCGTACTGACCCTTACGCTGCAGACTGTATGGGGACAATGTGGGGTGTTGTGTGAACTTGCTGATGATCCTTGTGTTGAGATTGTGACAGTGCCTGGCATTTCTGGGTTTTGCGGATCTGTGAGCCCTTAGCACCAACCTTGGGTATTTTTAGTTTTTTTGATTATAGGCACAGATTTTTATAAAACTCAACTTGGTCCCCCATCAAAATAACATGTTTTTATCACATTGTGGGGACATTTTGTCCCCACAATGTAATATATACTGGAGCCACACACACACACACACACACACACACACACACACACACACAGACCCAGCTGCTGCACCACATAGCCTCTCCCCAAGTCCAACTCAGAGATGCCCTGTCAAAAGACGAGGGTGGACTCTAACTGGTTACCCCCCCCCCCCCACCCAAACCATGGGTGACAGAACACAGGGGACAAAGGAGCTGAAACACAGGCAGGTTGCAAGTACATCCCTAGCATCTGCGAATCCTCAAACAGCATGAGGAGGTGGAGTCAAGCTTAGCAGCCCAAAGCCAGCGGTCCAATGGAAAATTCCGAGACTGATAAATCCATACCAGTTCGGGGGCAGCAGCCAAGGACACAGGCTCAGAACCTGAAAGCTCTAATTGCTGCTGTACCCTTAAACTAATGCCCTTAACCTGAATTACTCCATAAGAAGACTATGACAAGATGTTTCATACTGCTGTGGCTTATAGGAACATATATTTCACATTTATTATTGCCGTTTAAATTCCCATGACCGTGGACAGGGACAGGCATGGATTTTAACATGATTGTGAAAGAAAAAAAATGCCTCATGCTCGTACTGAGTGAACATAAACTTGGCATAATTAGGGTCATTAAGGGCCCACAAGTTATGAGGGCAGAGCCTGAGGCCTTTTCCAAAGAGCAGTTTGTGGGATTTACAGGAAACCGCTGGAAGACACGGTCGGGTGAGCTCGGCAGAGGTGAGCTCCAGGGGGGGTTAGGCGCTATCCGCAAATCAACAAACGGCCCCCTCCCCCCATCGGCCCGTGAAATCAGGTCCTTGGAATGAACCCTTCCCATGACATGGCGTGTTCTGGGGGGCCCAGCGCCCCTGAGAAGGCGAGGGGCCATTTACTGTGAACCACGTCCTCCAACTTATGGTTGTGTTTTTTTTTTTTTTGTTTTTTTTTTTAACTGGTAATATCCAGTCTTTGAAAAGAAACGCTGAACTGACGTAACTTATGAAAAACTTGCCTTCAGTCAAGCCGGTCGACGAGGTCAAAGGTCATGTGGAAGGCTGGGATGAGGGCACAGCATCAAAGGGCTTCTCCACACCACATCTAGCTTCACATCCTTCTCTGCAGCCAGTTTCTTAGCACACTGACTGCTTATGGCATGGAAGGCGGTACTGTCGGTCGAGCTATGGATGAGAGCTGCGCTGCCGCCCTGAGTCAACCGTGTTATATTATTAAAGTATTAAAGTATTCAAGTAAAAGACTTAGACCATTAGACTCAGACCATCTGCCAAAACCTGCACCCTTTCCAGCCATAGAAAGTTAAGGCCCGTGAATTCGAAAAAATGTTCATGACATGGCTGATTACCTTTAAAATGGTCCGTCTGATGTTAGCAAAGCCTAGGAACTGGACATGTTTTTTTGCATTTCGTTTGCTTTTCGTCAGTTTTCCGTTTTTTTTTTTTTTTTTTTTAAGTTACTTTTAGTTTTTATTTGCTTTCACTGCTGGTGCATGTGCGAGTCACACCCACGGTGTCCAAGGACGGGACACAGCGCCACCTACCATCACCGCTACCGTTATGCAGGGTCACCTTGTGCCTCTGGACGCCTTCCAGAGCATTTCCTCCTCACACTCAGGGTATAAGGCTGGAAACTATTTGGAGTGTTTTGAAAAACACGTGAGTCTCCCCAGGGGAGTAGGGGGCAATTATATTATCTGACAGGGGCATTTGTGGGGGGAAAGAGCTTAATTTAATATCTTAATTGGTGATAAGCCAGACAATGATTAAACACAGTGGGGGAGTGCGGATGAAAACACTGCAGGCAGAATATAACGGCTAGTGACCATTACTGTGCACTGGGGGGGTTGCCGGGGTTTGAAATGCCAGCGACACGCACCCAATATGCCCCTGAATGGGGCCCCCCGACCTCTGCAGCTTCTGTACATGTCTGACAGCAGGCAGAATTAAAAGGCGGATTTAAGTTAATTAAAATGATAAATAAAAACGGAACAAGAATATCCATACAGGCAGGGGAGTAGAAACAGGCAGGGGGAATTGGGGGGGGGGGGGGGGGACTTGGATGGACCGAAATGACTGGACGACAGCTGCGGATCAGAGTTTGTGCAGCTGAGGTCCGTGTGAGCGAGCAATGCTGGATGTCAGTCACTGTTGCCATGTGACTTTTCCAGAAGGAAAATGTTCAAAAGGCGGCCTGTTAAAAAGAAACCATGTGATGCAGTGAGCTAAATATGAAGGTTTTATCCGTCAGGCAGAGAAAGTGTCATGTGACCAGATGTCAGGTCGGGCACGCGGTGATGGGGTCTCTGTGATTGGATGACCTGCTTGAATCTGCATGTCTCTTACCGACCTGTCCATCTCCCACAGGGGCACCTTGCGGACAGAGGTTAAACATTATGAAGTACATTTGCAGGTCCGAATGCTATTTAAAAAATATTTACATTTATTTAGTAGAAGCTTTAACACGACAGGGACAGAACGTAAAAACAGAATTATGGCACTGCCATGTCGCCGTGACAACCTCAGGACGAAACGGAAATGAGGCATCTCTCAAAGGAGTAAATTAATTGTTGTATTACAGCGAATGAAACACTACCCAGACCTATGCTCACGTGCAGGGGGGGGGGGGGTGTCACGTGCAGGGGGGGGGGGGGTGTCACGTGCAGGGGGGGGGGGGGGTCAGCCATTTCACTCCATCAGGCTGACTAAATCACCCACAATTCCTCTGTGCACCGAGAGCATGATGACAACCTACAGCATAATGGGACCTCTGTGACTCACCCAGAGTATGATGTTTACAAGACAGAAATGTTTAACCCTTGTTACTGCAAATGAAGGATAAATACAAAGGTTTCGAGCCACGAGACAGACAGCACATAACTGACAAAATAACCATGTTGCACATATAGGGGGCAGAGCAGGACTCACAAACCACAAGGGCATTTTTAATTGGCATAATCAGTGTCTAGTCAGGTCCTTAAACTTAAACATGGTGGGAAAGAGGTTTGTGCAGATCACAGATTCAACTGGGAAGTGAGGTGGTGAGAAGGGGGGGTTGAATTTAATGAGCAGGGAGGTACCATCATGTGAGCATTTGGGAGAATGAGTGAGTGTGGGTCCCACAGAGGTCACATGGGCGAAGCATTGGGCATCTTGATTGGATAAATTGCTTTGTGGGGGTGGGGCCTCTGCCTCTTTCCCCCTGCATATCTTGGCAAACATGAAGGCCGCCACTGTTTGATGTCACTCAACACAACCTTCACCGTCCGGGCAACCCCAATGGCAGCAGGTGTGATTATAACCAGGATAAAATATGGGTGAGGGAGGGGGGATGTCTAGGAAATTCCGCACTGGGAAGTAAATTTTCAACCATGTGAAGAGACGTCTTGTGGGTGGTGCAGGGGGGAGGGGGGGGGGATTCAGAACATTCAGGATACAACCCAAGATGCCAGAGTCGCCCGATGAAAAATGTGGGAACCAGCAGGGAGCGTGGAAACCCTGCGAGGCCACAGTCACCGATACAGGAAGGGGCTGACATCAGTGTCTGCAGCAAGCAGGGGACTGTCATGTTCACCATGCCCATACGCAAAACTAGGGACACTCAGAGACCCAAATGAAGTCAGCAAGGCTCTCATATCCTCATACTACCTGCCAGTGCAGAGCCAAGGCCGCCTTGAAGTTTCCGCCTAACATTACTTTATACAGTTGTTATTCGTTATATAAATCAACTCCGGTGAAGCAAAAAATGTTCGTTTTCAGGGTTGCCAAATCTCAAGCTTCTGGCATGACACACACGTTTTTTTTATCCTTCATTTGCAGGAAATCTTACGGCAAATCTATATTGTTCCATTATAAACCTAAAATTAGCTACGTCAAACGTGTATTTGCATGGTTAAATACAAAAGCAGACAATTTACAAGGTAAGAACTGTTACATGCAGACATCTCATTATTATTTGAAATGAAAAGTAAAATGCACTGTTTTCGCCTGAAACAGCTTGTCATTCTGTTTGCATTGTTACTCCGACAAAGATAAAATGAATGAGAAAAACACGTCACATTGTACATATGTTTTCGAAATAAGGCCGCCTATATCCTACTCTAATAGCGATTAACGTGACAGGTTTGTATGTATTTATATTAAAACAAGACTTATTACCGATGTGGGATTATCGAAACCAATGCTTAAATCCATTAACACTAAAATATATAAGGCATAAAGACGACTGCATGTATTAGGGTTTTACGGCTTAAGTTAAACACTTTAAACACGGATTATTTTCACATTTTATTTGTTTTCTCATTTTTAAATACAGCCCTACTTTTATTTAGTAAATGAGAAAACATACATATCGGCAGTCATACATATGTTCAGTTCTATGTCACATGACAAATATATTCAAAAAGTTTTTGAATTGTACTGAATTTGATTTGACAGTCAGGTATTGATTACATGCAATGTTGATATAGCTATAACAGGCTACTTAAATATATATCACACTAAATAGTTAGACATTACGATCTTCCGGACCTCTGCTTCAAGAAATTCTCTAACTGGACCTCTTTAAATTTTAGTTAAATACCCTGTCTTACAATCAGAAATAATGTAGTTCGCGTATCTCGTCTCTGGCAAACATTTTCGTTTTTTTATTCGTTGACGATATTGTCAATACACTTTGTCATTGTCTTAGGCCTCGCAAAATCATTTTTTATTTAGTCATCGTCTAATTTTACTCTGAAAATAAAGGTCATTGACGATAACTATGACGAAAATTTTTCGTCAACAAAATTAAAACTGCTACATGCTCCTTACACTGGGGGGGCACTGGTGGTGAAGCTTGTCAGGTGGGGGAGGGGAGGCCAGCAGTTTGCTACGCCGGCACCCCCTCAGAAGATGGTGCCCTTGGCGGCTGCTTATGTCACCTATTGGGAAGACTTAATAAAACACCAATAAAGACCATTTCTGTCCCCTTATGAAAATTTTGGTGGTTTCATTTAAGTTGGGGTGCCTTCGACAGCCTTGATCTTGGGTCGCCAAGCAATGTGTGACACAGCACAGCATTGCCAGGATCCCGTGATCGCAGCGCCACGTACAGTACGTGACATCAATCGAAGGCCAGTAATTAGCCAATCACTCGCCAGAGCTGTGAGGCCTGCATGGTTTAACATGCCATTGTTTTATTTGCCTGTTACCAGGGTGACTGAATGCCACTAGTAACCTAGAATTCCCACATTGCTAATTGGAGCAGCAAGGCCCGGGGGCGGGGCTTGTTGCAGCCACGATGGGACGTTCTGTGATCCGATTGGAGGGATACACACACTTCATGTAACAAAAATAACAAAGGGAACTTGACAGAAAAAAAAAACAGCGGAATGTATACAGCAGCCTTTAAGGTTACTACAGACATTACTGCATAACGTATTTAATCATTCATTCAAAAGCAGGATGAGACTATCCATGTAATACATACAAACCGGTAGTTAGGAATAGATCACCTTTGTCAGCCTTCTTCTGTCCAACCAATAAAACTAATGTTGCTATTTTTGGCCATGTGATCACAGTAACTAGTATTGGAGTTATCAGAACTGGGTCCCTCCCCAGGCTTGAGAGCAGAGCACCCCTCCCCCCACCTCAACACCACATGGTAATCGATCGCGTCGGTATAATCCCGAACCATTTCTCCTGGAAGCCAAGAGGACAGGAAGCCACTGCGAAGCTCTGGGCCTCCTGCCCGCAGTGGAATCCGCCGTAGCACCGCCATTCCCAGCACACACGGTGACACTGGCTGAGTGTTTACAGGGAATCAGTCGATGGATTACTGTAGTCACTTCTCAACATACAGAAACCAGCTTCAGCACAAATGTGTAAACAAACAACCTTTGACTGCTACGCTTGCGTTGAGTCTTACACTTAGATTTTTTTCATTACAATAGTAAACGTCCCCTTGGGTAAAACCAACCTTTTGCCGTGTTCAAAATCATTGGCAAGTTTCTTTGTGGCCACCTAGTGGCAGGTTGTGGAACTAAATCTGTCACAAGTTCCCAAAGAGAGGCGGATACTGATTCGCAGGTGAGGGGGCTAAGTGCACTGCAAGCGCAGCCTGGTGACACACCCCCTTAGGCTTCACACGCCATAGGCGGTCAGCTGCCCTGCCCTCCATGCTCTCCTCCCCATGTCCAGGCAGCAATCCCAGACACATGGCGTGCTGGGCATTGATCCCACAATGCAGATGGTGCTCTCCCTGCGACATCATGCTGGGGGGCTTTTCATCGTAGGGGGAAGTCACGGTCGTGAGATCTGAAGATGATGTTTCCGTCCAGTAAGTGACAAAGGGTTGAGAATTGTCTGAGCAGGCTGGGGGGGGGGGCTGTATTTATTTCTGTTCTTCCCCTCCTTCATCCTCATTGCCGTCTTGCCACTGATGGACTCATACACTACATGTACAAATTCATTGGGACAGTCATTGAATTCAGGTGTTTCATTCAGACCCATTGCACTTGGCCATGCAGTCAGGTTTACAAACATTCGTGTAAGAATGGGTCATTCTGAAGAGCTTGCATGCATGGTACTGTCATAGGATGCCACCTTTGCAATAAGTCAGTTTGTGAAATTTCTTCCCTGTTAGATATTCCACGGTCAACTATAAGTGGTATTATTGCAAATTGGAAGCGTTTAGGAACAACAGAAACTCAAAGCCACAAAGTGCTGAGGCGCATAGTGTGTAAAAGTCACCAACACTCTGCTGACTCTGTAACTGTTCCAAACTTCCTCTGGCATTAACTCCAGCACAAAACTGCACTGGGAGCTTCATGGAATGGGCTTCCATTCCTGAGCAACTGCATGCAAGCCTCACATCACCAAGCACAATGCCAAGCTTCGGACAGAGTGGTGTAAAGCACGCCGGCACTGGAGCAGTGGTGTGATGAATCACACTTCTTTGTCTAGCAGTCTGATGGATGAATCTGGGTTTGGTGGATGCTAGGAAAACATTACCTTCCTGCATTGTGCAGACTGTGAAGTTTGGTGGAGGAGGGATAATGGTATGGGGTTGTTTTTCAGGGGCTGAGCTAGGCCTCTTAGTTACAATTAAGGAAACTCTTATTGCTTCAAAGACATTTTGGACAATTTTATGCTTCCAACATTGTAGGAACAGTTTGGGGAAAGCCCTTTTCTGTTCCAGCATGACTGTGCCCCAGTGCACAAAGCAAGGTCCATAAAGACATGGTTGGGTGAGTTTCGTGTGGAAGAACTTGACTGGCCCACACTGACCCCTGACCTCAACCCCATTGAACACCTTTGGGATTAACTAGAATGGAGATTGTGAGCCAGGCCTTCATGTCCAACACATCAGCACATCAGTGCTTGACCTCACAAATGGTTTTCGGGATAAATGGGCAAAAATTCCCACAGAAATGCTCCAAAATCTTGTGGAAAGCCTTCCCATAAAAGTGGCCGTAGTTATAGCTGCAAAGGGGGACCGACTCCATATTAACCCCTATGGATTTAGAATGGGACGTCATAAAAGTTATTGTAGATGTAATGGCCAGGTGTCCCAATGCTTTTGTCCATATAGTGTATAAACGACTCTCAACCCTCTAATACTAGACAGCTGCAGTCAGGGTGCTTGTTCCTGGCCTAAATCCTTCACTGTCCCTAATTCACCCCCCACTAAATCCACATTGCAAGCCCCCAAGACACAGGCATGGCTATGGATGCATGTAACTGATCATCAGAATCACTAATTCATCAACATAACTTTCACCATCACCCCCCCCATCAGTGCCTGTCCAGCATACTCAAATGCCCCCCTCCAGGATTCCATCCTGCTAATGCCACTGCTCCAGTAGGTTAGTTGACCGCTTCTGGCAGACAGACAATCTACCTCTCTCCTATAAAGTATCTCTGCATCCTAATATATCCATATTTCTGTTACAAGAGCACACCTGCTTGCAGATGACTGGAAAAGAAAAAAAATCCTCTTCAAAAACACAAAAAACACTTTAAGGTAATTTTCTATTCTGCAAGGCCGCAGTGGAGGGCTGTGACCACAGGGTGGCAGTGTGGTCACAGTCTTGAGCTCTGCCTAGAGCAGCTCTAGCACAAGCTCATAGCTCTGGCCACAGCGCCTCCTATAGCTGCTTTGTAAATGTACTGCTGGTAAAACAGCGTATTCTTAATGCACTCCGCCGGTCCGGCCCAAACACGCACCTGCTCATCGATGAGACACGCCCTCCACATAATTTATTGAAGTCTAACCAATCACAGTCTAACGTTCAGATAATTCTTCCGTTGCCACCCACACGGCTGACATTCTGTGTTAAAGAGCAGTATCTGCACCACCTACCAACACCCAGGAGCCCCATGCTCCACCCCCAGGATCTGCCCAGCCCAGTTCTGGACCTTCAAAACATCCTCCTCTGCCAAAGGAGCTGTTAAAGGTGCAGGAGCACCTGCCAGGGCCTGATTGGGGAAGGGCAGCCGAGGGCATGGGGGCGTGTCTGAAACGGGGCGTGTCCGAAACGGGGCGTGTCCGAAACGGGGCGTGTCCGAAACGGGGCGTGTCCGAAACGGGGCGTGTCCGAAACGGGATCTCTCTGGAAATCCACCGTCCAGCCACTCAGGAGTGAGTAGTCAGAGGCCTTTTCACGAGAGCATATAGACACGGTCGCGCTGTCAGACTCAGTGAGGAAGATGCCTCAGGCAGGAGACAGAGCCTGCAGTCGGCACAGAGAATAAAACGGCATGAATTTACACCGCTGCTCCGCAAATGGGCAGCTCGTTACGGGAAAAAGAATATGATCGACCGCGGCCAAAGATTTCAGGGCTGAGAATAACATAGAGAGAGATAGAGCTATAGACATAGGCATAAACAAACAGGATTTTACAGTCCAGATGTGCAAATTCTGAGTACACAATTCAAATTTAGTATTCTCTCACTTCAAAAAGGTATTCAAAGTAAAAGTTCCGATAATATCCAGAGAATTTACTGATGGAGACTGCAATTAAATTACAATTAAATGGTAAACATTACCAAAACATTTTAGATTAACTTTCCATCATTTGAAAGCCATAAAACATAAAGAAAAGGCTCCGAGTGTGCGAGGCGCAGTGACATTTCAGACCCCCCCCCCCCGCGGGCAGTAAACGGGCAGTGACGGCAATGGCGGGAGCCCTTGATCCATTTTATATTAGCACTGTGAGTCATGGGGGTGGGGCAGCCGAGTCACTGCAGAAAGCCAGGCGGGAAGAAATAAGCATGAAAAGGAGAGACCGGGGCAGACTTGATGGCTCAGGCCCCCCCCCCTTCCAGATTTCTCCGCAAGGCCAACGGGACATAGACCTGTGTGAAACCACAAATGGAGAACAGGAGAGCGGACGGCTATGTGGCTGTGTGTGTGTGTGTGTGTGTGTGTGTGTGTGGATTAGGTTTATTTTACCTTGTTGAGGCCAAATATTCCCCACAATGTAATAAAAACCTGTTATTTTGACATTGTGGGGACCATTTTTCAGGTCCCCACAAAGATCTGTGAATGCATTCAACTGTGTGTGTATATATGTCTGTCTTGACCTGCGCGCCACCCCCCCCCCCAGTGCACCCACACAGCCGTGCCCCTTAGCATCCCAACGCCGTGGATCAGCTAAGGCAGCTCACCCTTCCGTCACAGCAAAGATCCCATAATGCTACTAATTTATCATCATCATCATCATCATCATCATCGTCAGCATCGATAAATACTCATAACAGGAAATCAGCGTCTTTGACAGAGCTAAAATGGGAGGGAACCTTAAACACGTCTACCATCGGCTGGAAAGTAGAAGTGATACCCTTCAACACCGGAAACAGTCAGCGTCGCTTCCCGCAGAGAGACGACGACGCAGAGATGGCACAAAGCCGCCCGGTAGGTTACCGGGGAGCACCCGCGCAATGTGAGTACGGGAGGAGTAATGCAACATCAAACAAACTCGCACTCCAGTGGTGTCGAGCACAACGGGCACCATGACCTCTGACCGGCATTTACAGATTAGCATGTGTGTGGGTGCAGAACGGTTCTTACGGCCCCTCGTCATTAAATATACCTCACGGAAACAACACACACCTGCGGCAGTTTATATTGATTTTAATTGCACTGTTTTCCTTTTTAATTGCATTCATTAAACATTAATAATAAAAAAAAATGTACTAAGAACACTTAACCTTGTTAATTTTGGAAGGGCAAGCCAGCGGCCAGAGTTAGCAGCATATTTTGGGCCACCTGTCCCTAGTTCATGCCGTTTCACCCAAAGCAAAGCACTGTACGTACCCTGACCACCCCCCACCCCTCCCCTTCCAAAAGTGGAGTAGCAGGTATTCCATTTGCCAT